>NW_027114701.1:239963-240952 GCF_000696795.3 Halyomorpha halys | reverse complement strand
ACAAAACTCCTGCAAGTCATGCTCTGTTCATTTCTGTGGAAATAAAGAAAATCATATTAGACCAAGGCACGGAGCAACACCACTTCTGACTGGTGAAAGGAAAAAAATGAAGAGGAGAAACCATTCATTTCTTATATTTCACACTTTTTTTTTCTTTTCTATTAATTTCTTATGATACTAAACAGGCGTTTGAGGACATTTTTTCCCCCAACAATAGGCCCATTATTAACCGTAAACTAATCAAGAGGTATTGCATTGATTCTGTCTTATCTTATATACATGAAATATAAACCTCAGAGAAAATATGAAAATTATAGGAAATCTGAAATGAGGCCAGGAACCTAGGCGCGAAACGATTCAGTTTAACTGCGTTGAATAAAGATTAAGAGCTAAGAGTGTAAATTTCGATATTTTAATAAATATATTTTTTAGTTGTGTCAAATTTTATATAAATGTTTCTTATGAGATAGTGGCTGGGGCGAAATTTTATAAAAATTAAACATAAATTATTTTTTAAGAAAGAAAGGCCAGATGAAAAAAGTGAATATAATTGTTTTAAAGACAAAAAAAAAACAACTTATTTAAAACTTTTTCTATCACTTTTCCCAACGAATAACTATTTATTAATTTAATATAAGTTTGGAAAAAAGGGTTATAATTATAATGTCTATAGTAAAAATAGGATTTTTTCGCAATAAAACAACATTATAGAATAAATTATTTTGAGTATTTCATTACATATTTTAAAACATATTAAAAAAAGAAAAGAAAAACTGATACATTATTTTTATCATACCGTCAGTGATGAGATCTGAGAAAGTTTGGATACTTGATAAATACCTCTAATAATTGTGAAATTTTGTATAAATTAAATATAAAGTTTTTATTATAAAAATTATAATTTATAATTACAACTTTTTCAATATTTAAAATCATTATTTTATAGAATTTTCTTCGCAATAAAATAACATTACATAATAGATTATAAT
>NW_027114701.1:238935-239609 GCF_000696795.3 Halyomorpha halys | reverse complement strand
AACAGGTGCGCAAAACTGAACAAAACTCCTGCAAGTCATGCTCTGTTCATTTCTGTGGAAATAAAGAAAATCATATTAGACCAAGGCACGGAGCAGCACCACTTCTGACTGGTGTAGAGGAAAAAAATGAAGAGGAGAAACCATTCATTTCTTATAAAACACATATATATGTACATTATTATATATATATATATATATATTTCCTAACCATTTATGCCGGATATGTAGATACATGGGCCCTAAACATTCCCAAGACTTGGATATTTGAATGGCGCAGCAATGACCAACGTCTGTGTCATAAGCACTATCTCTACGCTAAGATGATTTTGTTTATGATTCGTATCTTTCTAGTCTATATTTGTTCCTCAGAAACAACGGTACAAGGAAGGGTAGGACACCAGTAAACACATTAGTTAATGTAAAAAAAAAAGTCAACATTTGGCGAGGCATAGAGACAAAAGAAACGGGTCGGAACGGGCTCATAATAATTAGGAACATTCAACTCATCAGGCAGATTCATGTGTTTTATAACAGAGTCCCGTCCTCACTGTATTAGTAAATTAGTTCATTTCCTCTGAAATTAAAATCTCGTTTGCAGAGGTCCTGGGTAGCGGGCTCATTTCTCATCTAGGGAGAACCAGACACGTTTTATAAGGTATAAAAAATATAATTAA
>NW_027114701.1:223894-238070 GCF_000696795.3 Halyomorpha halys | reverse complement strand
ATTATAATTTATAATTACAACTTTTTCAATATTTAAAATCATTATTTTATAGAATTTTCTTCGCAATAAAATAACATTACATAATAGATTATAATTAGAGTATTTCATTTACTAATTTAAAAATGTACGAAAAAACAACTGACTTGTATTATTTTGATCACTCTTGCTTGACAATTCCTTCAATTAACTCTAAAAGACACGGTCTGAATTCATGTTGATTTCATAATGTTCTACAGTGTGTAAAACAAATGAAAAATATGAACTATTTTCTGAAGAATAATAATACTTATCAAAAAAACTACAGGAACTTGACTGTGCGCTAAAAGTATACCATTCATTATGACAACTAACATATCATGGACCTTGGGAAAAGTCATTTTCCTAACGGAAAACGTATTATTCAGTGGAGGAAGTATTGTGCGGGTACAATACTCAATAAAAGGATGGAATTAAAAGTCATAGTATGGACTGTCGTGTATTCCACAGCGGTGCCGGTGATCATCCCAAGTGCATCTCACCACTTTTTCTAAAGAAAATGTTTCCTATGACTATACGTTTCTCACAGCCATGTTTCACGTGAGATTCGACATGGGAGACAGAGTAACACGCGCGGGCGGCTTTCCACGGGTTCTAACTCGAGGAAATGTGGAAGAAAAAAATAATAATAGTTGGAAACATAACAGAAATAAGTATCACTGCAGGTGGGGGAGGGAGTGAGATTATTTTCACTTAGTTTTCATATTTACATTTTATTATTTATCTGGTTTCTATTGACCAACAAATGTTTTACGATATTTTAATAGAATGTGTGATAATTAAGAAAAAAATCCTTTATCTACTTTCAAATATTCAAAAATATGGTTGGCTGTAATAAATTATAAATGTTATATCACTGTTTTGCTTTGATATAATAATATTGAATATTGGTATATCTGACTAAAGAAAGCTTATATTGATATTTGACGTATTTCGAAGACTGGAGTAAATTTCTGACAGTACTAGTTGCTTTATGGTCTATAGAACGACTCAAGTAAAGAAAATAACCCCAGTCCATCATACCATTTTCCAAATATGGTATTTCAAATTACTTTAAATACATTAAAAATATTTTTCTTTGTGAGATGTGCCAGTAGGATGTGCAAAGTAGCGATTTTATGTGAAATGAACAGTTCGTCAAAATTAAAAAAAAAAAAATCAGCTATTTAGCAGCATTTGTTTGAACACGCGAATCTCCCTATGATAAGTCGGCTGTACAAATAAATACAGACCAAAATATACTACACCATATCGTTTATTATTTAGGTTGACTATTGCCTGTTCTCCAAAAAAATACATAAGATCTGGATAAGAACATTTTATTTTGTGACCTTTGAAATACGTTCAGGTTTATTTTCAAAACGGTTATACTAATTTTCTCCAATATAATTTAACATAGCCGTAAAATACGTTACAATAAAGAAACTTCCTATTTAGATATAATTATCTGTGGTTGTAGTATATTCATGTTTCTCTTGTGATGATTCGGCCTCCTTCTTAAACGTTAAAAGAACGAATAATACTTATAAAAAACAAAATAAAATTTTAAAACGTGGTTTTTGTGTCTTTTATAAAATTCTAAAAGATAGTTTCCCCAGTTATAATCTATGTTTTATTAATATGTTTAGTCTAAAGTTACGATAGATAATAAAACGTTAGCCAAATATGTAGAATACATTTTTTCTTTTCTTTTCTTGGGCTTGTTCAAGGCCATATGGTGAAACCTTAGTTCGGAAAAACCTTTGATCTTTTAAGTATCAGTTCTAAAGTAACAGGTGCGCAAAACTGAACAAAACTCCTGCAAGTCATGCTCTGTTCATTTCTGTGGAAATAAAGAAAATCATATTAGACCAAGGCACGGAGCAACACCACTTCTGACTGGTGTAGAGGAAAAAAATGAAGAGGAGAAACCATTCATTTCTTATATTTCACACTTTTTTTTTCTTTTCTATTAATTTTTTATGATACTAAACAGGCGTTTGAGGACATTTTTTCCCCCAACAATAGGCCCATTATTAACCGTAAACTAATCAAGAGGTATTGGATTGATTCTGTCTTAACTAAATTACAATTTTACCGAAAAAAAAAATAAATATAAATTTAGTTAATATTTAGAAAATGGGGTAGTTCTTCTTTATTCACTAGGAATAATGTTAAAATACATTATGAAAAAATCGTACCAATAATATTTAATGTACTCCAATTATTCATAATTTGATATATATGTATGTATATATATATTAAGCATCACCTTTATTAATCTTTAACTGCGTATGTTTGCATGCTTATGTTATGAAATAAGATCAAATTACTTTAATGTAATATATTTACATAATAAATAACAATGATCTTTGTCTTACAGTGAGCTAAAAATTCACTTAATTATAATTATAAATCAATTAAACTGATTTGAATTAATTACAAGACATAAGTAAATTGGTCTGATTCAAGGTTAGTCATAAATTATAATTAACATATTATGATATACATACATATTATTGTTTTGTTTTTTTACGAAAGTTCACTTATATTATTTCGTTGTCATGCCCTTCACTGAAGTATTGTGTTCACATAGTACAAAAGAAACAAACAAGTGTTCTCTCAATTGAGGAGAATTAATTAAACAACTTGGTCAAAAAATGAAATAATAATCTGTTTATAACCAAACAGAACAGGTCAGAAATTACTTGGCATATAAGTACATTATTTCTGGAGGGACTAAAATTGTTTTATTAATTATATATATTGTATAGTATATATATATATTCATTTGTAATAAAAATCTATTATAATGATACCGGTTATAAGGAATAACCGGTTGTTACGAACAAAATCTCCAGTCGCGTGGAACCACATATACATTACATTTTAAGTATAGGAATAATTGAGAAATTTTTTTGTTCAATTATTTTTTCTGAATTATTAAAAATTTGTGATACCTATCACGGGACTCTACTATTTCACGCGTTCTCCTGATTCACTGCTGTAGGCAAATAACTCCATTCTTGCTTATCCATGTTTTTGTTTGTTACTGCACTACGTTTTTTTTTGTTTTTAAACAATACATGTATTCAAAATAATATAACTTGCTGCATGCAAACATGATACAATAATATTTCAATTTATCAATCTTAAAAAATATTTGAGTAAATGTTTTTAGCAGGTTAGAATTTTGAGTTTTCTAAAAACCTTGAAAAATTATTTTTAACTTACATATGCTTAGTAGTAACTTCACAATAATCCCAAATTTATATATTAAATTATATGTTCAGAGTTGACAAACTGGTCACTATAAGTTATAGTTATTAGTTAAATATGAATATATATTTATACAGTTAAATATGAATTAAATGAGTTAAATATGAATATACACGTACACAGTTTTTTATATAAATGTGTACGTTTTTGTTTCTAAAATAACTTTAATGAATACATTTGAAATTCGTGAGATCATTTGTAATAAAACAGAGACATTAACACTTATGAATTACACTCATCGTAGGGAAGATTTTTAGCAGTATTCATTGATATTTTCAAATAATAGAATAAAATGAATTGATTTAAACAGAATATAACAAACACGTATATCATCTTATGATATATTTATAGAACCAGTATTTTTTAATATATTTCCATATGTTAAGCATTTCTTTATTCACAACATTACTTCGCTACACTTTCATACCGACCTTAACTAAATTTTTAAAAACAAGTAATTCCTAAAAGATCTCCGATCTTTAGGTTCGTGGAAAGCATTTTTAAATTTATTGATAAACGTAGAAAAAAAAAACCTGTTAAAAATAAATATTTATAATTATGTTGTTAAATTATCAGTAGGAATCCACAAAATGTTTGTTTACAGACCATCGAGCAATCAATGACATCAGCTGTCCAAAACTATTTATATTTTATCAGAATATTCTGAGAAAGTTAAAAAAAAAGCCTTACTCACTTCATTAGTAAGCATAATTGTAGCCCCATCCCCAACGATTAAGGAGACTAAATATCCGACGGAGCAAACAGTCGATATTTAAAGAGTAATGAGGCAGGATTTACTAATCAATCACATTGCCACCTGACAACAAGCCTTTCTGCCCAAGGGCTCAGTAATTATTAGGCGACAACTGCTCCTCAATGATGCTAAGAGAAGCCTATAAAAGATGGACGATCCCCAAGGAGCCGTTGGGGCATAAAGTATAGATCCGATGTTCGTGAAACCTTGGATTGATAATTACACAGTCGAACCCAGGGCAATCGGTAATGTCTGTACTCTGCCTGGGTAATTATGCAAGTAATTGCCTTTCCAAAACAATAGTTCTCTACTACCAATCCCGTTTCTCCTACTCCTTGAAAATTCTATAGCTTAATCGTTTTGTGATTCGGCATTCGGAGCAGTTAAAAAAAAAATGATTAATTCTGTATCAATTTGCCCACTCAAAGTCACGGAACAAATATCATTAAAGAAAACGGAATGAGGTTTAAATTCCGTGTAATTACTGTCCTATTATTATTCCTGATGTGAATAATTACTTAAAATTTTATCATTAAATCCTAACCTTGCATTGAATCTATTTTCATTTAGATGAGTAACCCACTCATTAAACATAAGGTAGGTAAAAAAGGTTTTTTTATCGATGAGACTTAAGAAGTGACCAGTTATTTTTGAGAAACTAATTTATAAAAGTTCAGTTTCAATAACTTTTTTAATTGTATTTGGGGGTAAGCTTGGCAGTTGATCATGGTGATCATTACACCTTGTAAACTTTTTGTCAGAAAAATACTCTAACTCAGTTCTGTCTCAGACAAACTTCATTGATTTCATTATTGATTAATGTATATTTTTTATTAATAATTTCTGTCTAATTTTTTTTTTTTTCCGAATCCTTTAAAACAGAAATACAAGTGAATTAATAAGTGCATAACTGTGAAAAAAGAAAAAGTAATTCGTGTTGTGTCTTACCTTTTACTACCTTTGGTATTTTAAGGTTACCTGTTATGTTTAATATCACATATGAGCTATCCATTTAAAGGAGCTATTTTAAGTCCGGAGGTGAGGGGCCTCCTCGTGTTGTATCGCATATAAAATAAAAAACATTTATTTTATTATCATTTATTCATTATTTATTATCATTTATTTTATATTATTACTTATTCTTCTGCAGATCACATAATGCTTACAAAGCTGCTATCGACAGCCAACCATTTCACTTTACCTCCTACACCAGTAACAGTTCCCCAGTCGCAAACCATTCTTTACTACACCGCATTTCAGCTCAACGTGTTTCACCAATTTCAGCTCATATTACTGCACATCAGAGGTTTCCAAATGGTGGTCCACGAGAGTTCGAGAGAAATAAATATTTTATGAGGACAAATGGTTAGAAGTGTTTATCTTCTCCTGATGTTTGAGTGATAGTTGAAATATATTAAAATGTAAAGGCAGTATAGAATGCTTCAAATCCTGTTTTTTGACTATTCTCCAGAGGGATCACAATTTGAACCAAGTTGGGCTTAGTAGTTCACAGACTGCTGTAATCTTGTTAGGAAGTCATGTTTATCTTTTAGTTTATTATATGTGTTTTCTTACATTAGGATATTTTTGAGTACTCAAAAAAAAAAAATAAATAAAGTTTTTCTTTATTCCTAAAATTTAACTAAGTATTTATTTTTATTTTACCAGATATTTCAAATTTTAGTGAAATAAAAACTAAAAAACTTTGTACATAATATTATTAATAATAATTTATCAATATAAACCTTTTTTAACATAAAAATGGTTGCAAAAAACATGTATATTTGCAATCCAAAGATATGTAAATTGAAAGATTAAAATTAAAACAACGTACAAATAAAAATTAAAAATCATTCATTGATATTGAATAAAAAAAAATCATAACCAAGAATCAGAACTGTACAATTTCTAAAAAACATTCAGCTAACCTTATAGGAGGATTCCTAAAGATTATTGCCACACATATAAAAAAAATTAATACAATTACTAAAACGAAATAAAATTTTATGAGATGCTTACTTTATATGTTTAGCAAAATTTCAAATAAGTAGGTTTATAAGTTCCTTTAAATATGGTTTAGAAAATCCCGTAGCGGTAAAAATAACACAGGTTAAAATTCTTAGCTCCATGGTTAAATAATCAAATCTAAAATGACTGTACCAAGAAAAGTGTAAATTTAATATTTAAAAAAAAAATCCTAGTTACTACAAAAATCATTAAAAACAATTAATGATGTTGAGGCTGTATATCAAAATTTATGTAAATGCGTTTCCAAGTAATCGGTTACGCCAAGCAATAATTTCCCGATATCTGTAATAAAGTTTATGTTTTAACTTTTTCTTATTCCTTGCTAAAGACACATTATAGTCAGTTTCATTACCCTTTTTCAATAAAAGCTAATACAACAAGCTGCCCTTTCTGGAAAGACAGAATCGTAAATTATTTACTGTTACCGCGTGGCAGGCTAAGGGCCTCGTGTGTATGGAGAAGAACATTTAATGGATCAATAAAACCGATTAACTTCTATTTTATATGACAATTACTTTAATAGCTCTTTCTTGCTGGAATTTGAAACTTACCTGTCAAAATAAATTAATAAAATATCCAAAAATTTTTTTTGTTCATTATTAAACATTTTAGTTGAGAAGATTATTTAAAATAAATACAATGTAATCAATTATAAACCGTTAACGAACTAGCTAGGGGTTATCCAGTAATCCGATCGCTATTATACTCTCAAGAAATGGTTGATTCATGATCTTATCTTTAAGTAATTTTTATTTAAATTATCTTGGCCACCACACTAACGAATGTAAAAGGTGAATATATTTTTTTTAAGGTACCATAAGAGATCATTAAATTTAACATTTAACTTACTCATTGCGATTAATTTTCAATCTCAGCGTCCTTTTACTTCTATGAGCTCTAGGTTTTTATTTTTTAACGCTTTAGGTAATAGACTAAAAAAAACGGCAAACGCAAATTATCAAATTCGTTAACTTGCTTAAGGGTATATCTAAAAATATATAATGATTACACAACGAATTGCAAATACATAAATAAATTGATAAATAAAAAAAAAAATTGGCAAATACATAATTAACAAAATGAAAATTACTCATATTTAGGGAGAGATTTTATTTATTTTTATGTATTTTTTTTCGTTTATGTTTATTCATTTATATTATTTTATTTTAGTATGAATGTAATCAGTTATCACTATTACTTATTGCCCAACAACTTTGTGGCAGATTGTAATATTTATCAATAAATAAAAAGTTTAAAAAAAAATTACTTAAGTAAAAAATGATGTTAAATTAAAAATTAAATAAAGTATATTTATACTATTATGAGAGATTTGAACAGTACACTACAATGTGGAACAATAATAAAATCTTTTATAATTTAATATCGTTAATATTGTGTTGTGACCGTTAAAATAATGAAAATTGGTTTATGAAACCACTATAAAATAGTGAAATACAATTTTAAATTAAATAATAGCAATCTAGTTAGATAGATCTGGTTTGAATGTATTTGAAATTTATACTATAATTATATTTTTTAAATTATAATTATACAATTACTAGGTGCCCTTTTAAATGAATAATAAGTTTAACAGTGAGTAATTAGACATTTTTAATTTTAATATGATTAACTAATGAGGCGTTGTATCCCACCATAGCGAGATGGGGCAATCATTGTCAGCCTATCCCTAACTGACATTTATAATTACAGTTAATTGCTAAGCAAGTTAATTAGAAAGTTAGTTATTAGTCCCTATAATTAAATGAATTTTAACTAAATGACAGTTTAGTTGGACATATGTGTTAACGGGAGAATGATTGAGAGCTAATGATACCCAGAAACGTCATCGTTCTTAACAACTATTCCACCGCCGGTGTCCAGTATGGAAATCACTTTTTTTTCTTTTTTTTTTTTTTTTAGTGGAGGTTTTGGAAATTCAAGTATATAAGAATTCAGTTTAATAATCAATCTTACACAAAAAAAATGTAAAATAATTAAATTGATATTTTTAACATATGTTAACAGCACGAATGCAGTCATTACAACCTTTGTTTTTAAATGTAGCTACTATGAAGAAATCTATGTGGGAATATTTTTGGAGTAGGACAGGAAAAAGGTTTTTGTGACAAATTTTTGTTGATTGATAATTTCATGAAAGGTGTACGAATTCCACAAAAGCAACTCAATTAAATTTGAAACATGAACTTTTATGGCAACGAATTATAAGGGAATTTATGAATTTTTGATTCTCGACCAACAGTTATAAGGTATCTTAAATTTTCCTAAATATGCAGGAGAAAAAAGTTAAGATTGGAAACATTTATTATTTACACTTTATGTAAAAAATCAGAATTCGAATTTCTCCTGTTTTGACTTCACTATCCTGTTTTGACGTCACTATATTCGAAACTCTATCAGGAACAGTTGTTACGTATTTTTGAAAAAGAAAAGAAGAAAACATCCAATTACTTTGTAATCCTGTGTAGTCTTCCGTTGTTATTCAAATTAACTATTTTCGTAAAAAACAAAAGAAGTTAAACTGGCATATACGCTTTGAATCGAATAGCATAAAAATTAAATAATTTTATAACAACTCTAACAAGTTTATAACCATAGCAATTAGTAACCAAACGCAGTGGGACCCCAACATTCTGGTACTATAAAAAAATAATTAATTGAAAACGAGTTATTTGAATTCACCTGAGATGTACATCATCATGAATCAAGTGGTAAATGTCAATTGGATAAAGTAAATATATCCTACTCAATTCCCTTGTAACAAGATCCTATCTTCCACTTCCGTTTCCACTATTTCTTCTCGACATCTCCTTAGAGCTTACATGAGAACCAGTTCGTAGGCATAAATCAATGCGTGGTCTTCAATTTTCTGACGATCCAATTAGTTTCAAGTTTCTATTATTTGATTTACAGAATATTTGCGGTTTCGCGACAATTAAAAATTCATTTAAACATTTATGGATACTCCAAAATGGAAATTGATAGAACGACAATCGAGATAACAAATTAAACTGTCTGATTCACGTCGCCAATGCTTACCAGCAGTAATGTAACCAGATCTAATAAGCCCCGAGGCCAAGATCTAAAGGCCCTGACCAATTATAATTTTTTTTCCACAAGTATTTCATATTAATTATGTGCCAATTCTTGCGAAGTTTAATTTTTATTACTTTTACTTTACCTTATTTAAAATTTATTACTTTCTCAAGCCATATGAAGGTTACTGAGGAAAAGGAGGTTTTCCTAAATGTCCAGGAGGACAAAAGATTACTTTGAAGGATCTGGAGTAATTTATAAAAGATTTAGGCTAAGCTGGGGTATCTTTGTGTTTTATGTGTCTCTGTGAATCAGCATTATGTTAGCTAGTTCCTTTGTTCGGTTCAATACCCGCACAGTGTTCCCTAAATGTCCAAGAAACGATATCTGAATTAGGTACTATTGGGTTATAACTTTTTACCGTAAAGCAGGATAACAGGTTTAAAATATATATGTTCTCGAGAAGAAAGATTTATTTGGAAGATTCTTTGACCAATGCATTCTTGTGCAATTATCGAAGTTAATGGGGTGGAGTTTCAAAGGTCTAAGACTAATTTAGGAACCTGTCATTCCAGGTCAACTGAACACTGTTTTGAACCTAACGATCTCAGCCTTTCTTCAATTTTGCATAGGTTTTGTGTAGGTATGCTAGCCTTTCTTAACTTTTGCTTAACACAGTTTTGAACCTTACATTCTTAGTTCTTCTTCAATTTCGTAAAAAGTACACTTTGTGAAAGTATCCTATCCTTTATTAGTTTTTGCTGAAAAGACGGCAATTGGTACTCCATTTGAATTACTTACTTCTACCAAAAGGGTTCCACCATTTTCGTACTAGTACCAATAGGTTTCCCCCATTTTCCTACAAGTGCCAAAAGGGGTGCTCCATTTTCCTACTAGTACCAAAAAAGGTTTCACCGCCAAAAAAAGGTTGGGGACCACTGGTCTAGGGTAACCAGAAGAAAACAAGGTATTCTATTATTTTTCACGCCTCTGTACTCACGTGTCTATGTAAGTATCCTGGATACTAATACTAATTCGTCATATAAGCCTAGTTAGACAATTTCAATGAGAAAAATATCACTTAATATAATTGCATAATTAGTTGTATATTGATTGCAAAAATTCTAAAAAAGTGAACATCTAATTTCGTACGACTTTTCAAATTTTAGGTATGCTTTCTCTTATCGTTAAAAAAAAGGTTTTTTTTTAAAATTATTTGTTTAATGTAATTTACAACTGTACAAAATAATACAATAGGTAAATATGTTGTATGTTTCATATACACTTGAAAATCTTGGGAAGGAACCACCCATTGGTGGTACTTCAAACATTAATTTAAATTAGAAGGTCCCGAGGCCATCTTCTTTTCAGACGCCTCGGAGGATTATCAGGGATTGTTAAGGATGAAAGATTAAGAATTAAAGGGTTAGGATGGTTAAGGAGTTTGGAATGAAAAGACGCATATCTGTTTTGAGTCAAATCTGCAACGAATGGGATGTTAAGGTCTTTGTGAATGAGTATATTTGTGACGTAATAAGGAGCATCAAGGATTTTACGTAGGACTTTGGATTGTAACAATTGGATGTGGGAAGAATTTGATGGTTTGGTGGAGCCCAGAGCTCAATTACATATGTCCAAATTGGTATGATTATCGTAGTGTATACTAATTTTTTGTAGTTTAAAGCGTTTGTCAAGTAAGTGTTGTAGCAATCGGAATCTACGAGCAGTTTCTTATCGTTTCAGTCTTGTGTGTGGATTCCAAGTAAGTCTCTTGTCAAGATGGAGTCCTAAGTATCGAATCTGTTCAACAGTCGTTGAAACATGAATTCGAAATTTCGCACTGCCGTAATACTTTTTCCTTTCAATATATTTCATATATCGGTACGTGAAAGAAAAAACTGATAGTTTGAAAATGGACTTAGAGGGTTATGAAAGTCAACTCTTCGTTTCATCGCTTCTACAAATATTTTTAAAGGTGTATAGAGTACTGACTCAATTATTTCCGAGGATTTATTATGGGAAGCCACCTTGCTATATGGCAATTAGCAGACTCTCCAAGATCTCCCGGAATACCAGAGTCAGAAACCCGCGCGGTTGCACGAAGGTAAAAGGCCGTTAATAGAATATAAATTGGAATCATGGGCTCCTTGTCATTAGGGATGCAATTTGTCCAATCCTGTGATTACCTGAGAGGGACGGGGTAATTTGATTTCTCCATTCCATTACCTGGCTAGCCTTATCTAGCCGCTGCTCCTACCCTCACCATTAGCCGGCTAATCTAGACTTTGTTTTACAATCAGATCACTGGCGGCCCACACGGCTCTGTCCCGTTACCGCCTCAATCATCTCCGGCTTATATATTTTTTACTTTATTAAACTATTGTTTACTCCTGGTCAAGTGTCATAAGTAGACATTGGATTGTTCTGCAATAAGACCAACAAAAATGAAATTAAAAATCCAAATTGTGCAATAAAAACCCAAAATGTGTATAATTCAACAAATTCCTACAACCAACTTTATGTTATTCATACATAGAAAACTTACCTAACCTTGTTTTAATTAAATCAAACTTCCTAAATATTATCAAATATGTCCAATATTTGAATAAACACGCATAAAAAACTAAACTACTCTGATTAAAATCTAAAATCTTGTCTATAATTGAAGAGCCTCGAGGAAACTAATTGTGTAAATTGATTTTATATTCCTATTATAATGGCTGACACTAAATTTGTCAACTACTCCAATTTTAAGTTTTAGAAAAAATATGCAAGGCATTTTTTAGATTATTTAAACTTATTTTTCCATGTTAAATATTTTTTTAAATTCCCCTAAAATTATACATAGCATTGCGATTGTGTATTTACATCTGAGCATAACATGACCAACAAATTAACAAATAATGAGTCAATGTAGAAAAAGTTTTAATAAAAATGTATATTTACGCTCATATTGATTTTTGTTTCATTTTTAGTTTAACTATTAAACATCAAATTCGCCCCAATCCGACAAACCTGTTGAGGCATAGTTCCTTGTATTTTCCCGCGAGTTCCAGGTTCTTCCTTCAAGTATAGCTATTTACCCTTTCAAAATTGGTAGGTCTAATCTTAAAGGAAAGGATTCTTGGTCCCTCCACTCCAACTCTCGTGTTAAAAAAAAAAAAAAAGAATCGTTTTAGAATCATTTTTGCCTTCCTAAGGATGTGATTTGTTTGCTTATTGAAGTGAAACTTCTTTACCGACGTTCTGTAACACAGGAAAAAAGTATTATACGGGATTAGATTGATTTCGTGACACGCAGTGAAACGGAAGTGGTGGTGGTGGGGGAGACTATGTTGGTCATTTCTAACAGGTCAGTTTTTTATTATAATAGTAGAGTAGGAGTTTACAGTAGATTAATATTCTCAGTAGTGTCGGTCCAATTAAGTTAGCTCATGTTATCTCATATAAGTAAAATAGAAATAATTTCATAAAATATCTCCTCATAAAATATTAAAAATTTTACTGCTAGAATAGGCCTAGGAAATGGCCATTGTAATTATTACTATAATGAAAGTAATATTATCTACTTTATACTATATGAGGGAACTCATGATCATTATTAATACAATTTGAATACATTGTTCCATTTCCAGAGGTTTCACTTCTGTCGGCCAGTACCAAAACTGCCACAATCAATTCTTCTTTTTATTACAGTATTTAATAATAATAATTATTTTATAGTCCACAAAGAGAATTATTGTCTTTTCTTTTCAGGATCCTTTTTGAAACATAATTTTATCCAATCTGAAACGTAAACAGGATGAATTTTAAATAAATAGAAACATTGCCTTAAAGCCTCAAACCACTTCTTTTTTCTGTGGCATAGAAACATTTTAAGTACAGCTGCTAAATTAAGTTATTCTAATATAGTTGAAAAGCTTAAGATTCTGCCCCTCTCAACACATTGATGTACAAATCAAGAACGAACAATAGTGGGAAAAATTATGAACAACAATCAACTTGATTTTTTCTAACAATCGATTATTTTAAGTACGTATTTTTATTTTTGTGCGAAAAACCGTCAGTTGAAAAGTACATTTATTAAAGTGTGGTTTTAATTTTTCATAGGTACTAAATTGATTTTTGGGGTTGTTATCAATGTATTAGTTAGATAGGAGGGTTGTTTGTCAGATTAATAGGTTGTTTCAATGTCATTTGCCGAAATTAAAATTCCAATGATTTTTTTTTTCGTAATTAATGACTACATTCCTAAAATTAGGGTACACAAATAAACAGATGCAACATGATAAAGCGTTATTAAAGAGGTTCAGAGCAATTTTACAAGCTGTATCACCAGGTTATGAGATTAAATATCATGTGTCTGAAACGAGAAAACAATGTATAATTCTCTATACCCCATGGGTAGTACCCTGTGCGTACGTCACTGTGTAAAGACACAGATACTGTGAAATATCACGAAGTGTCAATCGGATTCCTAACGGAATTCACCGAAAAGGCTCATAACAAGCAGGAAGGTGCCATGTATAACAACCCCATTCTTCTATAAAATTTAAAATATTCAACATCCTGATGATATCAGAACCAGCTATTTTTTTTTTTTTTTTCCAAATCCTCTAAAACAGAAATAAAAAGTGAATTAGTAAGTGCAATACTGTGAAAAAAGAAAGTAATTCGTGTTGTGTCTTACCTTTTACTACCTTTGGTATTTTAAGGTTACCTGTTATATTTAATTTTACATATGAGCTATCCATTCAAGGAGCTATTTCGAGTCCGGAGGTGAGGGGCCTTCTCGTGTTGTATCGCATATAAGATAAAAATAAAAATAAAAAAATAATAAAGACGATAGGTAGCGGTGAAATAAAAAGAGAAACAGTCAGAAATCAAAAGAAGTGTCAGGGAGGGGGTTGGGGTGCATCAGAAGATGGAGCTATGAGGTGATGTTAATAGGGTTTTCGGAACCTTTCCTGCCCTGCCACCTCACAGGAAGGGGGATGGGGTGATAGACTGGAATACTGGATTGAAGGAAGCAGGGAGACTGTCGAA
>NW_027114701.1:207937-223737 GCF_000696795.3 Halyomorpha halys | reverse complement strand
GAGTGATGGTCGTAGTATTACTTTGTAGATGAGTAATTTGAGTCTGAGTGTCAGCCCTGGTGATAACCAGCTATTGCCAATGCAAGGTACCATTTAACAAAAAAATGCATTGAATTCTATCCAGAAGCAGCGCTGCAAACGTTTCAGTACAGACATCTTCCCTCAGCCCATGTCCATATTTACATAGTAAGAATTATATCAATGAAGAATCGCAATTCTAATACTTATTTATTAATGATATAAATTAGTTTAGATTACTCAACACGTTCATTTACTTTTTTACAGGTAATTTATTTTATTCATATATTTTCTTTTAAAATTTTACATATCAATTATTCTGTTTCTTATGAAAATTTCTTGTTTAACACGTTTTATCCTAAAGTAGCACTTCTTAAACTGCCTATTGACTTCACAAACTCCGAAAGACTTTTAAGACGACCATAATATGATTTTGTTCAACGAAACCTGTAATTTTGCTTAGTAACGCACCCGCAAAATAACACTTCCAGCTTCCGATGGAAACTAAAAGCCTTTTTCTTCATTCCCGATTTGAAAGTGACAGAAGGATTACTGTATAGATTCGACCGCTAATGGATTTTAGAAGATTAATTGGTCTGAGTGTGATGCTCAATAACCAGGGACTGCACTGCCTTCACCGCAACAACCCCATGAGCTCTTACGTGGGTGGTTCTCTTTGTGGTACAGATAATTGTACTCAGGAGAATAATTAAGGAATCAAACGGAAAACAGGCCCATTAAAAGATATGTTGTAATGTTGGTTGTAATTTTGATTGTATTGAGAGGATGTTATTTCGAGACCAAATTAGCATTCGGGAATTTAATTTAATAGCTACCAGAACTTCATTTAACGATACCAAACCATCAACCGTAAGACGGGTGTATTTTAACGTTTAACGTTTTCAGGTACAAAAAACATAAAAGTCATGTAAAAACTTTATGAAAAGTCCCGAGGCCATTATAATGAAATTAACACTTTACACATTTTTAAGAATTTTCACGATTTTTGTTAACTCAGTAACTCAATGTACAATTAAGTGGAATTTATACCACATAGATGCCATTCTCATGAGAATAGACTAACGAAGAATGATGAATTAAAAAAAATCTTCCTCTGATGTATCTTTAATTTGACTTACTTGAAATAAATAACCGGTTCTCATAGTTAGAAATTATAAACAATGGATAAGAGTAAAATATTTTAGAATTCAATAAACCAGTGATGCGGCGAGAGGGATGCGCTGGGATATCTTGAGCTCTGCTCTACCCCTCATACGTAGGGGATAGAGTGGGCTCAGGGATCCTCAGGTCGATTGTGTAAATATTGCATATATTATTTTATCATTATGTTATTTTATTTATTTATTTTTCATACAGATAGTTTGATTATTTTCATCTTGTCTATTCTTTTGTTTGTATATATTTTAAGAGAGTTTTTTTTTTTAATTTATTTTATTTTATTTATTTATTTTATTATTTTATTTAGTATGTATGAGATCATTCATCACTATTACCTATTGCCCACAACTATGTGGCAGATTGTAATATCTATCAATAAATAAATCTATCAAAAAAAAAAATAAAAAACGAGGGAAAATAGAGAAAGGAGTCGGAAAATCTGAGACCCGATCTCTTCTTCTGAATTTCCAAAGCCATGTATCGTTATCTTTCGTTAATATGTTATAATATAGGCTGGAAGGAAGTTTATTATCGTAATTTTCACCTTGAGAAATCCTAAAATCCGAATTTTTATAGTAAGTGAACGTTGTGTGATGCGGGAACTGCACTAGATTTTTTCTTTTGTCTGGATTTTGGCTGCAGCATACTAAGCCAGAAGTGATGAGATTCCTCACTGGACAATGTATAAATACAAATAATTACGTGGGAAGAATGATCGGGGGCGTTGGTTAATTCCTGAGCAATCAGGCCGGTAAATTGGGCACTTTGATAATTACCCAATCCACACCTGGGCACCTATCTGGGCTCTTTTAATTATCCAACCTCTATATAGCCGATAAATAAGTCAATTTAGATTAGAGATCTAATAAGGGATAAGGGGGATTCATCTTGTTAAAGCCATCGGTAATGACACTTGATGGGGGAGAGGCCAGCGGTAAATATTTAGGAGCTCACATCTCCATCATGTATTCAATATTATAGGAGCGTCATTAGAAGGGATCAAACGTATCTCCCAGTACCAAATGAGGGGTCTCAATCACTCTAATGACCGAATTTGTCTGCTACAATTAGATTTAGTAACCACTCCTAGGGAATGTAATAATCGTATTGTATTCAGGCCTTTCCCTTCTTCATTGACATCTTCTGTGTTACTTCCCTTTCATTGTAACAAGGTTATAATGTCCTTCTTGCGACATAGAGGTTGTTTAAGGCTCGATTGACACCATTTTTTATCGATATCCGTATTAGAATTTCGAAATTAAACTTTTTTAAGTTTGATTTGGTAGTGAAGGCTTTCTAACTTAGCAGAGGATTAAAAAAAAAAAGATTAAGATCTAAACATATTCTGTTTTGCACCGTTTGCCTGCAAATCGTCAAAAACAGTAAATACGTTGTTTGAGGGTCTTTTTTTTCAATATACGCCTTCAGGACTAGTATTGTTTTTTTAAATAATTTATTTATTGTTATTTACAACAGTATACACATATATCCAACAAGTAAATTTGCTGTAGGTGACATAGTGACATGAAACAAACATGTAGAGAATCTACGCACTGATAGAACTCCAATAACATTTCTAGAGGAGAAGATCTCGAGGCCATCTTCTTTTCAGACGCCTAGGAGGATTATAAGGTAATGAAGGAGAAGCCAGGTTAGGAACAAGTGGATTTGGGTGGTTGAGAAGTTTATCATGGAAGGAATGGTATCTGGAAACTAGTATTGGTAAAATTACCGATATAAAACCGTTTCAAAATTATATTTTTGCTGATAATTATTCATAAAAAAATAACTCTTTAAATTTTAGAGTTAAGGGTGTTGACAAATCCCATTAAATCACCTTTAACCTTCGTCGTAAGCCCACTGACTGCCCTACAGTTTCATTTAATGATGTTACTCTTACCCCTGTCGAACAGATCCGCTACCTTGGAGTACATTTGGACAAACGATTAACCTGGAATCCTCACACCAGACTGAAAAGACAGGAAACTGCACGTAGATTTCGACTATCACAGCACTTACTAGACAAACGGTCAAA
Source organism: Halyomorpha halys (assembly GCF_000696795.3). Taxonomy (NCBI): domain Eukaryota; kingdom Metazoa; phylum Arthropoda; class Insecta; order Hemiptera; family Pentatomidae; genus Halyomorpha; species Halyomorpha halys. Next base: position 220,505 of record NW_027114701.1, on the reverse strand, counting down.
ACTTCCAACACATTACAAAAAACTGATCTACATGACTGTAATAAGGCCAATCTGGACATAAGGAGTTGAGCTTTGGGGCTCCAATAAACCTTCGAATTCCTCTGGTATTCAATCCTTACAATCCAAAATCCTCAATGCCCCTTACTTTGTCACAAATAAAATCATACATAAAGACCTTGATGTTCCCTATGTAACCGATCTAGCCCGAACCAGATATCACTCCTTCCATTATAAGCTTTCTAACCTTGCATCCTCTTCCATTCCTGACAATCCTCCGAGGCGCCTGAAGATGACCACGGGACCAGCTAATGTAAAATGTCATTAGAGTGCTACCAAGGGGTTGTTTCTCTACACGCCTGTAACACTCCAATTTAACTTAGATCAGATTTACTAAATGTATTATAACGTACAGTTGTAAATAGCAATAAATAAATATTAAAAAAAAAGAAAAAAAAAGGCGTTAAAGAACTGGGAAAAGGTGACAAAGACAACTTTCCACTACCAAATAAATTATCACTCATAATAACTAAGGCTTATAAAATTTTATTTCGAAATATTTTTAAAATTATTGAAAAAAAAGGGAGGATATCAATCGAGACTCCAACCCCTGAGTTTATGTGGAGTAAGACCTACGGTACAAATTAATTTCCAAACTTTGTCTAATACTATTAAAAATACATATAATTTTATTCCAGTTAATCGCATATATCTTTTTAATTAACTGTTTATGTAGTCAAGTTTTTAAGGCTGCGCTAATCACGAACAATAACGAATAGTAATAATTGATACAATATTTACAGGAATCATAAATAAATAAAATAATAACAACAACTTAATTGGAAAAAATAAATTAATGTTAAAGTAAAAATAAAATATACATAGCCATACAATGTCTTGGGAAATTTGATTAAAAATATTCGACACATGGGGGATCGCAAAAGAGTCAAACACTTTTTTAACTGTGTCAGAGGAAAGTTGAATGGAGGGGGAACGCTTTAGTCTTACTCCGTCATGGTGTGTAAATTGGAAACATAAATAAATATCCTAGAAATCTTTTTATAATCATAAGTATATTCATGCAGTCAATTAATACATGAATATCGCGAATCTTGAATTGGGCCATAAATATTATAAATAATTTACTGTATGTTTCAACTTTAAAAGAAATTTCCTTAAGGGGAAGTCCTTAAGGGAAGGTTATCAATGAAAAGTAATTCGTATCAGTTATTTGTTGTCCTAAACGAAACAAAGCTTATTACAGCTAGATGAACTATGCACAACGGCATTCACAACATCTGTTAGTTGCGACTGAATTAATTGAGAAGTATAGAACAAAAAGTAATCAAGAGAAACGGTCTAACAGAAAAAAAAGACTTCTACACGACTATTTTTGTCATTGACACGCGAGGCTGCGGCCCTTAACTTCCCATTTGGGCGTAATTATTCTAGTTTGGGTCTAGGCCGCTTTCAGTATCTCGTTTGTCTGATTACAACACACCAGGCTTTTAATGGAATAGATAATAAAATATTTTTGTTTGTTGTGAGAACTTTTGATTACGGAAAATTCTGCAGGGGGGATCCTGTATTATAAATATTAATAACAATTGGAAACTAGTATTTATGAAATCGTGCATTTTTGAACAGAAAAGAGTTAATACAATGGTAAAAAAATATTTAAAGCTAGATCTGATTTGGTTATATGTTATTATATGGATTTTTTTTTTTGAAATGATAAATATATAACGTGAGATAGCAATTTAATTGACCCGGGCATCTTCATTATCAGAATAGCCGACATATAACATGTCAGAAATCATCAATGCAATACAAAGTAGTGTATCTGAATATTTCCGCAAGAACTGTGTTTGGATTAAGAATACTTATTTAATGTACCTATTTTGATTTTAATTACTAATAAATAAATAGTAATAATAATAATAATAATAATAATATAGATATCATTTAAATAATAATATGTATTATTATTATATCGTATATAATATACGATATTGTTCAAATAAAATTAATCTATTCCTAATATCCATACTTCTCAATTGACCATTTTGTATTTGTATTTTGTTAAGTCACGAATTCAAATTGGTCTTTTTGCATTGAAAAAACAATATAAAACCACGTTAAAATGCAAAGAAATTCGAAATGGTATAATTTTGCGCTATATAGATATATAAAATATATTTGATGCTTTCAATTTAAGCCACAACTATTTCTCCCCATTTTAGAGTTGAAATATTCCTTTATTCGTTCGTTTATTCTCTTTTTTTTTTTCCTTTCTTTAATTTACCATCCCTACTTTTCTCCACTTTTCTCTATTTTCCTTACCCACGTTATTATTATATCATATCACTATATTATTATTGTTGTTTTCAAAAACAATTTTTTCTTCTATTCATTTATCTTATTAAACTTTACTTATATTTTGCATCTTTATCAATTATTATGGTTACATATATTTTCTTTTTCTCTATTTTCTTTTTCCTTCCATATTTCAATTTTTAAATTATTAATACTAATAATATGTTCATACTTTTTGCATTATATAACTTCATTTTTATTTTATTTCCTTAATTATGTTATTTTATCCACTTTTTCAATTACCTATGTATACATTTTATTTCCCACTTCTCTCATCACTTCATTTTATTAATTCTATTCTGTAAAATTATTCATTTTATGTCATTCTGTTTATATATTATTTTTTATTTTCTATACTTATTGTGGTTGTTATCTTGTTCTGTTCTTAGCCCTAGAAACTCAAGCCGAAACGTTGGCACAATTAAATAGGTTACACCAACTTATTTGTGTTTCATTTTGACAGCAGCCCCAACCATCTTCTCGTCCTTTAGTAGTAGTTCTTATAGAAATGACAAATAAGACGAAATGAATCTTATAGAAAACATTTTGAAAGTATATTATGCTAAAATTAACAGACAATTATTTAAATAATATAGAACTATTATAAGAAACATATAGTTAATTTTCTTATATTTTTCATTTATGTCGATTTATTAAGAAATTTAGTTATTAATATCAGAAACCCTTTATTACGCATTTTATTAAGTATGCCAGTAAATAACTAAATCAAACTATAAAAGAAAGATAATTTCTTAATATGGTATAAACATTAGTTTTGTCGCAGCAAATAAATATTCTGTCGCAGCATGATTTATTCTGTTAAATACTATAATAATCATATAGACATAGTTTGGATTATTATTAATTGGACATAAATCAATAATTATTAATGATAGGTACACACAATAACATGGCAATTAACAATTACTAAACTCGTGAAAAAGTAATGATTTTTTAACTTTTAATGTGGTGATAAGCTTATTTATTATTTATGATTTAGACAACCACTGAAAAATACTTTTTCTAGGGCAAAACTGCACTGACTTACAAAGGAATACAACATGATACAAACATAACTCATACAATTGGTATTAAGGATATTCCATGAATCGATGAATCGATAATTTAAACAAATATTTTTTAAATGGTAATTGGTCTCAATTCAATTCAAACTCATGAATGAAATTTCGATTCGGAGTTGGTTAGTAAACATGAAATCGTCTGAAAAACATGACATGTTACGAAAAACTTTAGCAAAGCATGAGGAGCTTATTTTAATTTTAATCGATACAGGTGTAGTGTGAGGTCGTTAGTGGTGTGGCTCACCTGTCCTCAGCCATCCCCACGTACACATCGGCAATTACCTCTTCGTCTGTAAGCCGCATCAATAATTATTTTTTATAAGTAATCAGTTGTATTTTGAATAATCGAATTTCATTTTCCACCATGAATATCCTTTGTAGGATGAAGATCAACTAATTTATTATGATTATATTAAATTATTTCACAAAATTTACAATCATTGTCTTTTAACGGCACAATATATCTTATAAATATTACATTATATCGTCCCTCAAAATGTGATACCTCTTAAGCCTGGAAACAAATCTTGTATAACTATTAAAAAAATAAATAAATAAATAAAAAATAATGAATGCTACTTACTACAGACGAAATTTTCATTGTTCTCACAAAACAAACATTGGTATCTTAAATAGATAATAATTTAAATAAACTTTATGGCATAAATTAAACAATTGTGTTGAATACTATTTGACATTTTACTTATTATATTAACAGATTAAAACTTTAGTATTTGCTATGGAGAAAAGAAAAAAGAAAAGAAAAAAAGTTATTATAAATTAGACAATTAATCACACATTGGTGCCCAACTTAAGAGATGTTTAAGTAACAAACATTTTATTCCGTTAAAATAATACGTAAAATGTCAAATATAGGTACAAATGTTTAAGTGATAAACAATAACTAAGCGGTTTATAAAAAATCGAAGATAATTAATTAATAATTAATTAGTAAATGAGGAATCACATAACAATGAATATTTTGTGTTATAAAAGCAGCTTAATTTCCTTTAACAATGTTTTGGAATATTTTCCGCAATCTTGAGGTAATTTAATCCCAGTTTAATTAATTTCTTAATTCAAATGTTTTCTGTAATGGCAATAATTTATATCATTTATTAATTCCATTAGAAAAGTTAATTATAAGGAATCAGATAACCCGAAGATGAGAAAAAATACGTGTAAACGTTAAAAGAAAAATATTTTATAAAAAACTTTAAGAGAAAGTATCTTCACTTCCTTATTAAAAAGGATGTCAAGCCCTGGGGTACCTCCAGTCGCAAATGCTGTAGAGAGGAAGTTGTACTGACTAGGCTGAGAATAGGTCACACGAGGCTCACCCACTCCTATCTTATATCAAAAGAAACGCCTCCGAACTGCCAGTATTGCAATAACAATTTGACAATAAGCCTTGTTTTTCAACGATGCCCATATTTTACACCACACCTCAATAGCTTGGGACTAAGCCAAGATATCTCAAAAACCCTTGGAGACGATGATAAGGCAATAGAATTGGTGTTTCAGTTTTTTAAATCACAAAATTTACTGACAAAAATATAACTTGATCGGAAGAAAAAAAATAAAATAAATAAAATAATCAAATCAAAAAATAAATAAAATTTAACGAATATTAGCAAAATTAAATATAATATAAATGGCGTTGATGACCAATGAAGTTTGGCGCCACTAAACAACCAAACAAACAAACAAGTATCTTCACCTTAACATTAACAATCCTTGTAAATTGTTATGTTGAACTAAATTATTTATTTATTATAGATATTTATATATCAGAAGTAGATAGAAATAGACACTATTGGAAATAAGAATATATTTTGTAATGTACTAAAGTAATAGAACACAATTGAACTGTTTTCATATACAATGTAATTTGAATCAGCTGTTATTATTATAATCAATCACGTTATTGATATCAATAAATCGATAAACATTAAGTAAACAATCAAGAATATATTTTATATATCCGAACAGGTCAATAAATAGTGTTGTTCATCACTAAATAAGTAAAACGTCACAGACCTTTTTTGAAAAAATAAAGTCACCAAAATGTAAAGATCACGACATAATAATATGCTAATACTGTAATTTAAAACATACACAATACGATGATGATTTTAGTAATATCTATATATTAATAACGATTATGTAGGAATTACAGCCCATTTCAGAACATATGTAAATAATTTTAAATTGAATAAACCACGATAATAAGGTTATAAATAATGCCAGGATGGATAACATAATAACTATAATTAAGACTTCGTGCATTAAGGAACGACAAATAAAATAAAACTTTAATTGCTAAATGAATAATGTTCCAGGGATCGTAAGAATGTGAAGGGCATTTTGCTGGGTGTCAAGGCTCTCTCTTGGCTAGACAATTTACACCGAGATCACTTATCTCACCTATTTAAATTTTAGTTTAATTTTAAAAGGTGTTTTGTTGTAGTGGTAGTGTGGCTATTATTTTTAATTAGAGTTCCTTGTGAAAAATGCTTATATCTTACTTTATAGAATAATGATTAATTAAGTGATAGTATTTTTAAAAAAATTGAAAGTAATAAAAATATCTATCCTACAATATTAATACTGCATTTTTCTCACTCTCTTAACTTGAATGAAAAAAAAACATACTAATAATAGAATAACATATTTTCACAAACAATATAAAAAATATTCCTTATTTTCTTTTATATTGAGAGGTTAATGGCGATAGGAAGTTCATCGTTAGAACTCAAGCAATGAATAATTGTGTTAGATTTCTAGAAATGTTCCAATAAAACGTTTCGGGATGAGGTTATATAATAAAATATTCTTGCAAGGAACCACAAACTACGTATCATTTACGATCTAGCCGACAACAAGAAGCAGGTATGTATCATGATAACAACTAAAATTTATCATAACAGTTAATAATTATATATTATAAAATATTACAAGGGTATTGGGCAACTAAGTGAAAACACGAATTATCGAATATAAAAATATCCTTTTATAGGTGTTGTTAAAGTGGTACTATGGCTTCCAGTTCTTATTAAGGAGCAATCCGATCGCGGACTCATCAATAAACTAATGACGGGCTAGCGCGAACCTGGAAATTATTATCAAATTACGGATAACTCACTTATAAAATTCGAAACCATTATGTAAAACAAATTTGGGAGAATTATAGCGGCTGATATAGCAGGCCGTGGGGCAGGTAGGTAGGTGAGTATAATTCGTTAGGTAAAGTGTAGGGCCCGCTGATTACCGACAATCATGGATAATAGGCAACGGAAATGAGGTAGCAAATGACCTCCTCCTTTAATTGAACCTGCCCCTCGAGGAATGGTGAGGAAGGCCGTGGATTCTTCCGTCTTCTGCTAAAACATTGGCACACGCGCCCTCTGTCGCCCGCTATTCGAAGATGATAGCTATTATTCGGGCTGCTGCTCGCTCTAGGCGATCAGAATGGGCGATTAGCTCTCTTAGTGGTGTAAAAATACTGAAAGGTAACAATTTTGAAGTTGTCTGGCCGCTCACGGGAAGTTTGTGGACTGGAGTTATCCTTCCTACGACTGTCATTAAAAGACAATGATCAGCAGAATGCAGCCGGCTAACTGGGTGGAGTAGTGCAATGAGGAGATGTGGAGTTCCTTGTCACACGTTTTTATGTTTAAAACTACATTTTTTTAAGATAATCCGTTTTTGTTTAACAACCAATAAAATTAAATAAAACGAAAAATATATATATTATTTAATTATACAAGCAGTACCAGTAACGTCCGGCTTGCCCCGCATACTGAGGTCTATAATAATTTTTTTTAATAATTCAATTGATAAACATATTACTCATTTTACCGCTCGGTTGCATAAAAAATAGGGGAATACGTGTGTTCAAAATTACATCATATGTAAGAAATCTGGTTAGTATTGTATAAAGATGAAGGCATTAAAACACTACTAATTACAATGAAAATGATTAATAATTACATCAACAACCCCAACCCAATTTCTATAACAAATTATATAAGGGGATTTAACAAATAAATGAATGCCCTATTAGTACATTTCATTTTTTTATTTTATATAGATGGTAACTAAAATCGATATTTATTATTATCTTTAATATTTAATAATACATTTGATGTCTTTATAACTTTCTTATATTTATATAATAATATCAGTTTGTGTGTTTCAGTAATTTAATAAAACATATACAATTAAAGCCTTAGTAATATTAACAAAAAGGAACATTTGGGAAGAGCTTAAATAAATAATAAATTAAAGGATAAATAAATAAACATTATGTTGAAAAAGCAGGAGAGGAGTAGGAACAGGAAGAGAGAGAAGAAAAGGGTGTTGAATTCTGAGTTTATACCTATTAGTTTTATCTTTGTAGCGCAATATAATTTAAAAAATAAAAATATCTATAATTGTAACATAATCGTTTGTTTATGAATGAACAAGTCTGAACCTTATTGTGTTGAAAAAAGAATTAATTCGACACTAAATAGGATTGCCAGTAATAAAGGCTAGTTGAGACGCCTATAAACTTATTCAGGTTTATCCATTCATGTAGTCACCAAGTAAATTAAACAGTAGAAAGTAACCGTAGTTTATGCTTCCAACGACCGTGAATGCTGATACTTTACAGGACAGGAATAGAGTAGCAAAGGCCATAGCTATCGTAATCCATTGTCTGTGTCGAAGCCAATTGGTGATCCCCTGTGGGTAATTAGGAACGGCAACGGCCGCGGTAATTGGCGACAAAAGCTACATGTGGGACAGTTAATTGTATTATTGCATGCTGGTCGGAATTAGTGCGGTGGTCTCGAGAGCGGGGAGGGGCGGCTCTGTTATTTCGTTGTCAAGGCTTCCGTCTGTTGGAGAACCGTTCAATTCCTGTCGGTGGACGCGGTGAGTCCTCGCAGTTCGGGAGACCACACGTGAGCGTCGGATGTGGGCTACAGGATGTCCCAGTCCTCATCTATTAGCTTATGTCATTGGTCTATGTGAACCTTCTCTTAAGTTTGTTTGTAGAATGGTAAAGTATTAATAACAGAAACCATAAATTAAATAGTTAACCATAGCGACTAATAAGGAGAAAATGGGTAGATCGGAGTTCAAGACAAAAAAAAAAAAATAGTAAATTACGATTTAATGGATGCCAAAGTTTCGGCCCATATTACAAGCCTTTGAAGCTAAAAAGCACTAGATATAATGAAGATTAAAATCATAAAAGTATATCAAATATAAATAATATACGAAAAGTATATTAAAAAAAAATGTATTCATAGATGAGAAAATGGTTGAGGTACGGTCTGTGAATAACACAAATAAGTAACTTAAAGTAATTTAATAAAATAAATTACGCCAACGTTTCGCCGGAATTTCAGGGCTAAGAATGAAAATCAAGAAACAACCATAACTAATAAAATGAAATAGTCCAATTAGGAAAATATCAGAGAGTATTATAGCATTATGTGAACAAGTAGTATTTAATTTATGTAAGAGGGTAGAAAAAGAAAATAATATACATGTGATTATCCAGTATGTGTACATTCTATATGTTAATATATTTACAGAATGAAAATTAGAAAAGAATTTATGTAACTAATTAAATACGTAGGTTCAAAAACAGAATTTAATAAGTAAAATATAGTAACTTTTTTTAATCTCACTTTTTTCAGAACTATAATTTTAAATAATTTCCAGTTATTAATCCATTGATTTTTCATAATAAATCAATATTAGTATGAAATAATAATGACATTAAATTAATTGTTTTATCTGGTGGTTGAACCGTGTTCACCGTGTGTACCTTCATGGGTTGTAGTGGTGAATATTTTCATTTTCTTAATATATTTACTAACTAGAGTTTCAAACGCATATTATTTTCTTTTTATTCCTTTTTCTTAATTTTAATATTACGTATTATAATAGTTAATTTTACAAATAAATAAAAATCTTATTAAATGTTAAATACAAATTTAGAAACATCTTGTTTAGTACTACGTTATTTTTTTTTAATCTTCAATTATTTATTATTATTATTTTTCATTTATTATTGTATCTACACACATTTCATCAACAGCGTCTGTTTCTTTATAATCCTAAAGAAAACTTAAAATGTGAAAAAAAAGTCGGCAAATAAATTTTTCCAAGTTTATTATGTTTTATTCTTGGCCATCAAGATTAGCTTCTTTCCTTATCTTTCCATTTGTAATCCAATTATCTTAATTAAATACTTAAATTATAACTGTTAGTTTAATTTGTTTAATAAACACAGATCATTATTAGCTATGACTAGAATATTTTTGAATTTTAGTTTTCACTGGAATGTATATAGTCGAGTCCCGTTATTTTAATTTAGTTTTTAGTTGTTTTGCTTTAATTTTAAGTAAAAAAAAACCCAGGACTTACAGTAAAATTTGCCCCAACACTTTTAAAAATTACGCTAAAACCCATCCATCATATTTTACAATAACTCTTTCTCAGAAATTCCTTAGAATAGAGCTACGCTCTAGAAAAATAGGAAAGAACACAGAAGAAATCATATATAAATTATCTTAAACTTAAATTATCTTTTTCTGTTTTCAGGGGACCGAAAAAAAGAACATTACTATGTAATATAATATAATACATGCAATAATTGAAACATGTTAGTTTTTGTTACTTGTACCAATTGTATTTTACAATTAGTGAAGTTACTTGAGATCCATTAAGATCATTATTGTTTTATTAGTAGTCTATATATTACTATCATGGCATTTATCCGTATTTTAGCTGGAAACATTTATTATATTTTTGCATTTATTTTTAATTTCACTTACCTATATCTGAAATTTATTGTAAGGAAAAGATTTCGATCGTGAAAAATTTTGAATTCCAGTTTTCGGCGGGAATACGAGTTATGATGTTCTCTAAGTTCATATAACCAAGTCTCCCAAAATGGTCAGTGTGAGCGTCAACTTTTTAGATAAAATCGAATGAGCGGAAGAGCCGCATTGTGAAACCGATTTTTCACATTTTTCAATTTTCTCAAAAAGAGCTCTAACAATTTTGATTAAACTTGCCATCTCAATTTAAAATTAGGTGGTCGTTAATATCTGATAAATTTAATTTTCATTGAAATAGTCTCACAGGTCATAAATAGGGATTCTTAAAAAATCTTCCTCTTAAGTAACACTAATTTAATTTGTTTGATATAATCAACAACCTCACATTGTTAGCACTAATTAAACACGGATAAATATAAACTATGAAAGGATTTGATAATTGACTTAAGGAGGTAGGAGGAAAAATATTCGATCCAGGTTGAAAAACATATTCGGAAATAATATTTGTAAAATAGGCATACTACATATCGTTAGAAAGCCAAAGATTTTACAATTTTAGAAAAAATAATATTTTCCATAGAATGGGAATAAAGGAAAATGTGTTCTAATATGAATTTGTCTGCGTGGGTGTATGGACAATGCTATTTGATAGATTGTTTAATAATTTCACAGACTCTACATCTAACCCTTTCAGTTGACAGTTTAACTCAATAGAATTCTCATTACTTTCAATATTGTGCTACAAAAATTTAGCATTCAATAATGCAGAATGAACTGGTAAATATTGTATATATAGACATATAATTTTACATAATATGAAAGTTTTTCTACGATAAATAATGTTAAAAATACATTTCCAAAAACTGTTGAAATTTAAGTTAATCGAACTGTCAACTGAAAAACTCACTTGAAAAATTAGTACAGGAAGGTATAACCTCAATGACTAATATAGAAATGTCACTTCTGAGACTAGCGAAGTATAATTTCAATGTAGATTGCTAGGTGAAAGTAGTGTGATGAGTACACCGAACCAGATAATTAGTAAAAATGTCAAACAGGCTTACGATGGATTATTATAAAAACAATGAGTTAATAGATAAAACTTCAATAAATTAATTAGTTGAGTTATCTGATTTGTGTGTCAATTTTGAGTTTACATGTGACATCATAATCCACAAATGAAATCATAAATACCATACCAGACCTTAATGGTCCATATGTATCTGATCTAGCCCGAACCAGATATCATTCCTTCCATTATAATCTCCCTAACCACCCAAACCCACTAGTTTTTGACCTTGCTTCCTCTTCCATTCCTGACAATCCTTCAAGGAGCCTGAAAAGAAGATGGCCACGAGACCTGCAAATGTGAAAACGTCATTAGACTGCTACCAATGGGTAGTTACATGCCTGTATCACTCCATTTTAATTGAGATCAAATCTAATAAATGTATTATAATATACAGTTGTAAATTGGAACAAATAAATTAAAAATAAAATGTGACATGTTGATAAATAACGATAGGCCATTTCACTTTTCGCTAATAATGAAACGAATTTAATGTATATCTACACTTTTTTTTCATGTTATTCACCACATCTGATGGATATATTGGCTTAAATCTGTTGTAGTTTTTTTTTGTTATAGTTGACATCAATACAAAAAACGGAAACTATGCTAAAAAAATCAACAAAGAAATGTAATCAACAGATGTCTAACAAAAAAACAGAGGAAATGGTAATGTTTTTCGGTCTTGAATAATGAAAACAGCTTTTTTACTTTGGGCACACTAATGTTCTATCCACTTATACATACATAATTGAATTTCCGTAACAGTACAAAGATAGAATCTGATAAGACATAATTGACTCCCACAGTGTCGGGTCAACCTCACGTAATTACACAGCCTACTCTATTAACAATACTGCATAAAACATAATAATATATAAATAATTAATATATGTAGAATGTGCACAACACACTTTGAAGGCCTTGGTTACCGAACGTGTTCAATGACGGCGGACGGCCTTTGAAGAATTTTCAAATGGTTTTTCATTTATCTATTTATTTTTAATGAATTTTAAAGTGCTTGTAAATTAATATAAACAATCATTTTATATTTAGGTAAATCGAAAAGTAAACATAGGATTAATTAGATATTTATTTCTGGTCAGTTGGGTTTGGAAATTTCCATCGAAATAAGTTATATTTGTTAAAACTACTTATTTTTTATTGTGTGAGTCGATTTTTCTCTTTAAAAACGCCTGAAG
>NW_027114701.1:201873-207117 GCF_000696795.3 Halyomorpha halys | reverse complement strand
TATAATTGTGATGATTATAAAAAAAATTAATGAGACCACTCATGCTAGTAATTTATCCATTTTATGTTTTATTTATAAATATGGGCCCTGAATAGAGGGAGAAATTTAGTTTTCGTCTAAAAATCATATGAATAGGCTCATTGTACGTTGGTTAGAATCTTGCTTTTGGGGGTTGATAATATGTACATACAGGCGGATACTTTTGTGTATAAGACATTAACATACTGACTTCCATATATAAAAATTCGTCTCATTTTTAAGTTTTTTAAATGAATTAGTCAAGATGGTTTAATAATAATCGTCTTTTTTTTATGCAAGAATAATACTTAGTAATAACTATAATCAACAGAAAATACATACACCAATCACTACTTTCATTAAACAATCGTTGCCAGTACAACGCCTACATACTTCATCTAAATAAAATTCATCTACAAGAAAATTTTATGAGTATGAATGAATTGCTAACAAATGCGTTTCTTCCATCAGATATGGAAATGAGGCTATAATATATGCTCCCGTATTACCACTATCAATAAAGTTTATAAGCATCTTTTTGAACCTCCAAAACGTTTACAGTTCCTTTATTCAACATTCCTTTATATCAATGCTTATTTAAATTGTCGAATTTTTTAGCATATTATTTACTGATAAATTTATCGAAAAGGGTTTTAGTTTAAATTTTTCTTATCATATTTGTCATAAATACAGTTTAATTTTTAACGAAGAGATAATTTTGTATGACAAAACATTCGAATCTAAATGATTGGTTCATCATGAATTTTTATCATATAAAGAAAATTTAATTGATGATAAAAATATTACATTTATTCAATTTTAATTTTTAAGTTTATTAATTTAGTTTTGCTTTACAGGTTCTAACACATCACTTCAAATGTCAGACGAACGGTCATATCAAGAAAACGGAAGGGTACCAGAAATTCCAAGCTGTAATGGCTTGTTAGAAGAACCAAGACGTGAGTAGTTTGATGATGTACTTTGATAATCAATCCGTATCTATCATAATCTTATGAACAAAACCTTTATGTGTTAGTAATAGCTAATTCATAGGTCACAAATATAAATATATCATAATAACAAATAATTATAAATTGAAAACATTTAAGTTTCTAGAGATTATTAATTTAGCGTATCGACAAATTAGGGGAAGAAGGCTCGAAAAAAAAGAACAAAGAAATTCTTTATGTATCGCTCTATATTTTATTTAGCCACATTATGTTTTGCAGTTAAAACCTGTGAAAAAAAATATCCTATTGCTTCAAGTAGAATCCAAACCACGGTAAAACAGTATTTTGTGTCTGACGAGAAAAAAAAACTGCTACGAAAATCAAGAAAATTGTGACGGAATTGAACTCGCACATAATAGACTATATTTGTGAAATACAAAATTTATTATAATTAAAAAAATCCATTATAGTTCCTATTACCATATATTATACTACAATATTTATATATAAATACAATATTTATTTATAATTTACTAAACATCGAACAAAACGGAAAGATTGTATTAAACATTGATAAACCTCATAAATTTTAGATTTTAATTTCGAAGTAGGAAATAACAATTAAAAAATGCATTATAGTTCCAACTAGAATATATTACTACAAAATAATACTAAATTTATTTAAAATCTACATAAATCAAACTGAACAAAAAAATTGAATTGAACCATGAGAAACCACCAATCACTCAATTATCATTTGGTTACTAAAAATCATTTAATGCAAAATAATTGAAGTCGAGATTTTCTTTTAAAAATAAACAACGAGAAAAACTAATAAAATTATTTTTCCAATAAGTAACATTACTTAACTGTTTTTTCAGAGTTATACCAGATTTTTTCGTGTTTCTATTTAAATGAAATAAGATAAAAAAATGCTTACTTAATTATCCTTGTTTTGTTTAAGATAAAATATAAAATTATGCAAAAATTAAAAACATTTCCTAAAGAGAATTAGCCAATCTCTCGTATTATACAAAACATGATTCGCTATTATACAAAATATATTATCATTTAATGTTAACTAATACACTGAATATGGATGAATGAAATTCACACAAAAATTTTATACGAATAACTAATAAGTAATTGACAGCATTTCGGTTCTGCGCCGCATGATCAAATTCAGACTGGTATCTTCATTGTTTGTCATATTTCATGGCATAATTTTTACACTAATCCTTCAAGCAAAAATCGTTTGTTTAATTTTAAATGTGGTGATGACAATACTAATATTCCGGGATACTGTGGCGGCGTGTTTCACTCCAACGGTTCCACATAGTGGCCTTAGTTCTGAATAATAAAAATTTAAAAAAAGTCAAAAGATTATATTATGAATATGTAAAAGACAATTTCAATACCAATTAGTTTTGTAATGTTGAAGAAGTTGAGTATTTGTATGCCTGTTGGAAATGGAAAGGAGGATATTAGAAAAGTCACAATTAATCACACCTGTGAGAGCTAACTGAATTAGGAAATGAATTTGTTTCGACTCGCAATGACGGGAGGAAACAGGCAACCATCCGGGCCGCTAATTGCCCCGGCTAAAGACATTCCCCTGTACCTTGTTCAATACACCTGCCTTATTGAGCTCTAACTGAACAAGGCATTAGAGTGTTTGCGCTGTCCCCTGAAGGGTCCCACTTCCGACCATCGGGGCTCTCAGAGGAATGATAAAAGTGTTTATGGGAAGGTTCCTCAAGCTGGAAAGGAGTTCGAAAAATACAACGGTTTAGTGTAAAGTGAAATTAATTAATGCAAAATAGGAGTTCTCATGCAGGAATATGATCGTTAAGAATTAATGTAATAGCATATTCATAAATACTGAATAAGGGTTTGTAAAAGCCGCTGCACACATGAATTTTAAACTAGGTATTATTTTTCGTATTTTTTTTATTTTACAATTTTTATAAAAATATTTTGTTTTAGTAATTTTCAAAATACAAGGGCATTTGAATTTAAGTAGTAGCGAAAGGATTATGCAAGCTAGTTAATAAATGTATCGAATGCAGTGAATTTCTATAATACTATCTAGGTGGAGAAATAGACAAGGTACAACCTGTTGAATAATAAAACATGAGTAAATCAAAATCGATCCTAATCAACTTTAGTTTCTGTTTTGTATATATACATACATACATACAGACGTATAGAGAAACTACCCATTAGTAGCACTCTAATGACGTTTTTACATTGGCAGGTTTCGTGGCCATCTTTTTTTCAGGTGCCTCGGAGGATTGTCAGGAATAGAAGAGGAAGCAAAGTTGGAAACTAGGGTTTGGACGGTTAGGGAGTTTTTAAGGGAAGGAATAATATCTGGTTCGGACTTGATCGATAACATATGGAACATTAAGGGCTTTATGTATGATTATATTCGTGACAAAGTAAGGAGCATAGAGGATTTTACGGAGGAATTTAGATTGTAAGGATTGGATAAGAGAGGAATTCGAAGGTTTAGTGGAGCCCCAAAGCTTAACTCCTTATGTCCAGATTGCCCTTATGACAGTCATATAAATCAGTCTTTTGTAATGAATTGGAAGTTTAGACCGTTCTGCTAGTAACTACTGTAATAGTCGAAATCGACGAGCAGTTTCCTGTCTTTTCAATCTTGTGTGAGTATTCCAGGTTAGTCATTAGTCTAGATGTAGTCCAAGGTAGCAGATCTGGTCGACAGCGGTAAGAGCAACATAATTAGGTGTTAGGATTTCAGCTGTATAGACGGTGTAGAGCTTGGGACCGAGAAAACTACCTTGAGGAACACTAGCGGACTGAGAATAGAGGGATGAATAGGAACCATTGTAGTTAACTTAAATAATCTATGGGTGAGAAAGGAACGGATGATAAGAAAGTATGTAGAAGGTAAGAATCTACGGAGTTTGTAAAGCAGTCCCGGGTGCCAGACTCGATCGAAAGCCTGTTCTACAACGATAAAGGTTTGTATATTATATTGTATATTGGTGCGTATATTATATACACTCAGTATATTCCGCGCTCCAAAGAAGACGTAACAACGTCCATCATTTACATGATCGAACAGAAATATGTAGTATAATGAAAGAATGGCGATTTAAAAAGAAAGTCAAATGGGACAGAAATGACCGTTAAAGTTATAACAATATTTTAAATGATTAAAAAATAAGACTATTGCCTGATTAAAAGTAATTTAATACTTGATTTTTTTAAACTATTTTTAAGAAAAAAAATACATTAGAGTACATTGATTTCGTGACGTGAAATGAAACGGAAAAGTAAAAGGGTACAACGTAGGTCACTTCTTGCAGGCAAGTTTTTATATTGTAATAGGAGAGTAGGAGCGTAGAGGAAATTAACGATACCGGCAGTACCGGTCTGATTGAATGAGCTCCTTTAAGCTTCTGCTTTCCTATTATATTATAAAAATGTTCATACTAAAATTGAATTAGTAAATGGCTGTTCTAGATATTATACTTGAACTAATATTTTCTGCCTTAACCTATAAGAGGGAACGAATCATCATTATTAATACATTATTTCATTTTTAGAAGTTTCAGTCGACCAGTCCGAAGACCACGGGAATTATTTTTTTCTATTATAGTATTTAATGAGATGTAATAATTAATGTTTATAGCACACGATGGGAATTATCTTCTCTACTTTTCAGGACACTTCTTGAAACGTTATTTCTTTTAAACTGAAAAGTAAACAATGAAAATATTAAATGAATAGAAATATAGGATTATTGTATGCAAATAAGAACAACACGATTCAGATTAAGGCAGCAACATCACTAGATTGGGGGACTAGTAAAAACTAGATTTTCATGGTCTTTGATAGTTACAGATATTTGTTGTTGGTTTACGAGAGAACGAGACGGAGGAATAGCTGGAGGGGGCATGTGTCATGCAAGGTATAAATTAATTTGATTATAATATTCGTGTGGTTTAGGGTTGACCACGCAACTGTCCCTTATCAAAACCGATTTATCAGCCACTGAGACCTGAGCCCTTTATCGCTATCCACAATTATTCACGCATTCATTATTCATATCTACAACGGCATAATACCTGTACCATTTGTGGAGTATAATGTTTGCCCTAAAACCTGTAAAAGGTAAAAGGCTGATATGTGACTTTTTAATCTCACGATTTCACAAATTAATTTGTGTAGTAATGTGAATCGATGCCCTCTGAATGATAGATGTGTTATGAACTGAAACGGAGATTAGTTATGGTAAAACGTC
>NW_027114701.1:198939-200018 GCF_000696795.3 Halyomorpha halys | reverse complement strand
GTCAACAATTGTTGAGTAGAATCAAGGCGGTCAGAATTAATCCCCTGACATTTGCTTATTTGAGAATTATTGCCCAATGTAAACCTTCTGGAAAATATGCAATCCTAAAATCCACAGAAACCTTGTCAAGCTCGTGGTGGAACTGAATCGGAGGGTAGCCTTCATTTTCTGTCAAGTATATAGTGTACCAAGGGTACAGAACCATTTCATGTGGAAAATGACATAAGGGTAAATTATTTGTCAATACCTACAAAATTGGATCTTAAAAGATTATTCGTATATGTAACTCAAAACCTAGAAACTAGATTCGGAAAAACACCTGTTTTCTGAATACGATGTGTAGCTTTTGTCTCTTTGATATAGTTAAATATGCAGACACATTGTTTTTTTGTTCTAAATAGGTCGAGTGTTGCATTATTCGCAATAATTTAAAAAATACATATTTAAGTTTGTCCTGTTTAAAAAGTGATAATTACACATTCCTTATGTTTGATCTCAAATAACAGGTTGAATTCACAGACCGATTTGACAATTAACACTTGGAAAAATTTCAACACACTAAATAAGAGAATGTAAACTGGCGGTAAAAGGATAAAAGAATTCCTTCTTGGAACAAGAGTTTCCTTGAATGTTACGTGACATTCATAATTAACGACTACTATAATTAAATAATTACAGTTAAACATGAAAAGAAATAATTTCTGATGAATTTACAATTATACAGAAGGCTCTTGTCCCGAAGCCGGGAGGGGGGTTACATAAGGGAAGACCTCCTCATCTCCGCAAGGTACAAATGAGTAGGTTTGTGAGCATGCGTGTGTGACCTTTATGTGTTAGGCACGCAATAGGACTGCGATCTTTAATTTCCTATGACATAATATCTAATCTAATTTGCATATAATCGTAGTTTAGATTTCAAGAATTTGGGAAGTAGAACTTCGGACACACTAAATATAGCTATTACAATAAAATATTTATTTTAATCAATTATTCACGCATTCATTATTCATATCTACAACGGCATAATACCTGTACCATTTGTGGAGTATAATGTTTGCCCTAAAACCTGTAAAAGGTAA
>NW_027114701.1:184455-198607 GCF_000696795.3 Halyomorpha halys | reverse complement strand
GTGGAACATCGCCCCGTTGGAGAATAACTTGTAATTGAGAACTGTTATAAGCGGCACAAGTTATTCATTAAAGGATAATTCATATAATTTTCCCCTTTTGATGCTACAAGATCTTTTAAAAGAAAATGGGATGAAATAACACGATGCTACTGGTTTAGAATGGTTCTAAGCCGCGTGAAAAATAAGTATAGGCATTAAGGATGCTTTGTGTCAGTAATACCGAGCAGCCGTCATGGTATAATTACCCCTGCTAGGAAATAAAACGTCGGCTCTTCTAAACCTATCAAAATACTGGAGTTATTTGATATAACGTGCAATAATAATGGTAAAATTTTGTATGATTATAATAATAGCTCAAAAAGTAAAACTATGCGCGAATAAAATTTAAACAAGTTTTTTTTTTTAATCTCGGAAGATAGAGGTTTCACTAATTGTACACCAAATATGAAAAAAATTAAAAATACTCAATTTGTGATCTACCCTAAGTACTCTTGAATGTACACTAATTGTAATTTAACAACAACAAAAATTATGAAATGTTTAAGTCCTCTGCAAACGTAATAAATCTGGGGCTTAAATAAGTGAACAATTAAAATGATACAGTTCTTTCCATCTACAGAGATTACGTACATTTTGATTGTATTAATCTATAACCAAAGGCTTGGGGTAGCCTGTTAAATTACTTTTCTGTTATATTAGTCGTAGACAAAATAAAACTTGGGCGACTCTTCTGCTGCACACATATCTTATTTAGTGGTTACGTCCCCCTTCATTAGGTAGAGGAATAAATTTACTTGTTGTTCGTGAATACTAACTATGGTTTTTAAAAAAAAAAAAAAAAAAAAACTAATCGGAGTTTTTCCCGATGGTATGAAAATTTTTGAATTCAATGCTTATAACAACCTCTATATGACACTATTTAAGTAATAATTAATTACACCAATATAACTTGTTTCGTTTTTATTTAGCTCAACATGGAACTTCACAAGGTGTTTTATCAGTCAGGATGCCCGCCAAAAGCTGAATAAATCTATTTTGTAAAGAAATATTTAGGGAGCGCGATCCCACAAGCTCCAAGGACACGGGTTCGAGACGAAAAGAAAATTGTTTTCTTCTACAATGTATCAGTGAGTCAACCCTGTGGGTTCTGGAGCCCTCCTGGGGTCCACCCAGCCTCATAAGTTGGCTACCCTTAGTTGGGTAAAAATCTCGAGACCAAATCACCTCCTTGCACAACCGTTGGTCTAGTAATAGTACTCCCTTACATAGTACTGAAACCCTGAACCCTCCATGGGTTGTAGCGGTACAAGAATTTTTAATCGAAATATTTTAGTATAATGACTATAATAGAGGAGTAAAGTTGATAAAATAGGTAGTGGTATCCTGTATTGACATTTTTATGTATATTTTACTTGTCTGAATTGAATATTTCTACTGAATTGAGAAAGTATAATTCATTAGTCCTTGTTAAATACTTAATTATCAGAGAAAGAAATAAGAGTTTAAGACAATGAAAATCACAAAAATGACGATGATGCGTCTATTAGGAGGTTTTTTTACCGATAAGTGGGAGGGGAGGGGGGGCGAGGGGGAGCACGACTGGCAGCCGAACACTTGTCACGGAACAGAAGGTCCTACCATTTCTTTTTAAAATAGATGATGCTGGCCGACTTCTTTACTAAATGTTAGCAAAAAAAAAGAGTACGCCTTTGGTACTTAATCCAAAATCTTTAAGAGTTGTAGTGATGAAGATTTTTTCATCAATGTTATATTAAAATTTTTCATAAGTTCTCGTTTTGGACCTCATTACCCCTTCTCATCAATTTTCTTAAACTTCAACAAAAAAGTAGGTTGATCCTACTTGAGACCTCTAGATATAGAAAAGTTCATTTTCTAGTTTTAAGTATTAATTCCAGCAATACTAATAAACTGGATTAAACCTATTAATTACAAAGTCAAGAATAGAAAAGATGTAATAAACAAAATCATGTCTTTTTCAATGAAATAAGTGCATGAGTAATATCTATAAAAAAGAGAAAATAAAAAGTAAAAATAACCATTATACATATTTACAAGCCATTAGGAACTCCATTTAATTATGGTCTTCAAGCAAAGTTATATCATGTTTTTATTCAATCTAATCTCCTGTTTCCTTATTCTTAATTAAGATAATTGGGTAAAGAAGTATAATTGTTGAGCAATTTTCGTTATTCGAGAGTGATATTTCTTTTCTAAATGGCAATAATTAATCTTATTTGTATACCAATTACGAATGACGTAATAGGAGAAACCAAGCAGGAATATAAGATTATTAAGATAGTGGTGTAATTGCGATAAGGTGCAAGAGTCTAAAATGCTCCTGGCTATTACATGTTCGTCCGAGTTGTGGAAAAGTCATGTATAGTTAAAAGATCGATTAGCTTTTAAAATTTGGAAAAATAAATATAAAAGTCAATGTCATTTCTTCAACTTATATATAGTTTATAATTTATTAGATAACAAACCAAGTCCTTCTGTCCTAAATTTGTATGCAGTAATCTTGCTTCTTATGCAAGTGCAATTAATGACAGTTCTCTGACTATAAGCAAATCTAGAATATGCAAAAAACAAAAACAATCTAGCTGAGACAACTGAAAAAAATTATAAGAAAGAAATAATGCTATTCATAACACTAATTATTCACTAGAGATAATAAAGAAAACAAATAAAGTAATAAAGTCCCAATAGTAACAAATGATGAATAGTACAAGCTCTTGCACATAATTTTATATAAGGGCTCCTACATGGTAAAATGAGTTTATATTTTTTAATTTATATATTTATCTAATTTTTATACCATCATCTCAATCAAAATAACAATAAAAATCAAAAATTGTAGAATAGTCCGAGTGGCTATCAATAAAAGTATCAAAATAGTAAAAGAAAATTTTTTATTGTAAACCAACGTTTCGCCCCACTTTGCCGGTCTTTGAATGAAAAAACAAAATACAATAACATTAGAACATTAGAATAAAAAAAAAAAAACATACTTTTATTGATTACCACCCGGACTATCCTCCTTCAATCTACTTCATACGGACAACTATCTTCTTTCAATAAAAAGCATGAAATATTTATTTTTAAAACAGTTTTATAATACATCTTAAAATAATTTTTTATATCCTAAATCGAACTTATTTCATAAAAAAATATTATTTTATATTTTGAAATTCATTTTAGAAGTTAGAACTAATGGTCAGTCCAAATGACAATGTGTGAATAAATGTATTCCCATAATTGTATACAAAAACGGTGAAATAAACATTTTTTTTTTTGGAATTATGGGTCTAAAAACAAAGTTTGTAGGTAAATACTATTTATTAATTTCCAGTAGGATTTCATATGTAGACGTTCTTATCAATTTATAATCCAAAAATAAGTTAGCTGCAGTGAAAGAAAACCGATTCCATAACTTTATAAGGTTGTGGATAGACATGTCTCATTGTATCTCATTAGTGATTTTAAAAGATTAAATAGCCTCTACCAATTTTTTTTTAAATTTTACGGAAATAAATTTTTAAAAACCTAAAATCATTTAAAACATATGTCAAATATGTTAAAACATATGTCAACATTAAATATTTCTGAAGATTTTCACGGGAATAAAATTTCAAATGAATTAAATGGAATCAGGATATATCAGGACTATTTCTTATTAAAAAATCATTAGTAAATAAAAATTGTTTATATGAGGGGAAGGTTGTCGAGAGTTGGGTCAACTAATAAACAAAAACCTTATTTGTGCCTACGTTTCGACCTGAATTTCAGTCCTTCACCGGGGCAAAAAAATTGTTTTTAGATTTTTCGCAACAAAGCCATGACTACCTCTGTATGAAAATTAATAAGTATTGATTTATTTTCTTCATACAGTGGTTGGTGTTCCATTTTTTTTTTCGAGTATAATTCTATTTATATCACAAATTATCCGATGGATAGAACCACCCGGCTTATCCAAATAAATTAATTTTTAGTTGAAATGAAATCCCATTTTGGTCTGAATACTATTATGGGTTAGGGTCCTTCTGCTCTGTTAGACTCTTTTATAAAAAAAAGAAAACTTACTAAAAAAAATCGAAAATTTCTTCAATAGCATTTATTCAACGGTATCTTAAACCGAACTGAAGAGATGTTCAACTTTCCATAATTTGAAAAACAGTGCAAGTAGTAGTAAGTTCTATTCCGTAATTAATTAAAGTTTTCAAGGTGATTATTTTAACTTGTTAATAGTACATTTCACTTAATTTTCGAAAATTACAAACAAATCATAATAAAAAATCTTTTAAGTAAATGGCAGTTGCAGCACGACAATATAGAACATGATAAATAAATTTATAATGAGTTTAATCATTTGATGAATGTGAAAGGAATAATATTTCAAATAGCTTGTTTTATGTAGCCTTTCTTTTGGTAATAGGTTCAAAGGGGGGCGCTTATCTTCACAACTCATATTTCTATTTTGAAAATACAGACAGCTTTTTCTTCAAAGATTTCTTTTATTAAGATCTCATTTAAAAGATTATGAAGAATAGATATGTATACATTAACCATTTTAAGACAGAATTGAATCCGAGTTAACAGCGTCCCAGCACAATGGATCCCTCGATTATAGTAACTAGTAGGGATATAGACGAAGTACATCGATAGATTCTTACTTAAATTAAAAAAAAAAATATGTATAGTGTTAAAAGGACTCCTCGGACATCCTGCCACCTGTAGGTCCTTGAGGAACTCTTGTTATACAGACGTTTCATTAATGGGAGTTCTAATTCTTCAGGAAGCCCGTGTATCTTAGTGTGTGCGCGTCACATGTGGAACAAGCTGTCGCCTGGGGGCACCGGGAGCCCGAACAAGAATATATTTTATGTTGCCGGTTTACTATAGTAATTTGGGGCTGTTAAAGGTTGGGTTGTAAATAAGCAGGATTTATTGGCTCATTACCATCTCGACATCATGTCCACGCTGCCCATCACTCCGGCATAACTCAGCCGTTTCATTATGTTTCCACTCTACTATTTCAGCTGTTAAGAGATCAGCTTCCGAATTTCGCTTATTATCCTCAAGTTCACAACTCACAAGAGATAATATGTGTAAAGTTATTAGAAACGTTAAATTTTTCCATTTTGTCGAGGAAAAAACCCTATTTTTTCATCGATTGAGCAAATAATGACATATAATATCTCTACTAGAAAACAGATTGTAACTGAAAACATGAAAGATTCCTAGCATGGAACCTAAGATTATTTATTTGAATTTAACTAAGATTTTCTCTCTAATTCAGTTTAAACGTCTTAATCGTTGCCCAGTAAAGTTTTACTCTAGATTTACACTTTAGATACAAATAGTCATAATGAAGAACAATATGAGTAAACTTATTTAGAGAAATAATATGTGTCAAACATATTAAAGTGCAAATGTATAAACAAATATATTTATTACCTCCTGGTTTATTGTAATATATTTATGGTTATATTGTTTAAGTATCGTTTATTTTAAAGTAATTTTTTTTTTTTAATAAAAGTCAATTATGATTAAAGGAAAGCTTTATGCTCTCTACCTGGAGGAGGTGAAGCTGTTAAGGGGCCAACAGCGGTTGATAAGACAACTCTAAGTGGGCACGCTGGAGCCTCGGCTTTGATAACCTGGTCTAGACTTACAGTCAAATCCCTTCAGTCTTCCTTCTTTACGAATTAAAAACACCAAACACAATGTCTAACATAATTTTAATATAAATCTAGAAAATGAATTTTAGAATCGGGTAAATGAATAAAATTTTCAATTCATTGCGTTTTCATTAGGGTACATATGCGTTGTTAGTAATAGCCACAACACAGGAATTTTTAACTATTTCTAAAAATATACTATTATAATCATCATTAAGTCTTATGTTCTATATGTTACAATTTCTTACGTTTATTCATTTAACGATTCCTTACCTCATATAATGAATTTATTCAAATATTATTAAATACATAATTTTAACTAAAACATAAAAACATTACGTTTTAAAGTGATAAAATGTATCTGATTAAAGCCACACGAAAATATTTAAATCTCTGGACATCATCATGCATCAGAAATGGGCAATAAAATAATGTATCGAAATTTATATAGTATTTTTACGTAAACATTTCATTACAAAATATATATATTTATGTGTGTGTTTGTGTAATAATTTTCGTTTATTACATAATTCCTACCCTGGAAATCACTGAAAATTATTTATTTAGCAGTATAAATAAAAATTTTGAATGTCTAATTTAAATAAATGAAGGTCATGAATGAAATTTTAGGAAACATAGGGATTCTTGCTTTGAAGAAAATTTTAAATTCTTCAATATAAATAGCACATTGTTGTTCTTTTCAAAATTTTAAATTGTAGTTTTTTCGAAAGTTTAAAACTGAGCATTCTACTCTAAAATAAAAAAAATAATAAATAAACTTTTATCAGATCCATATTGTTGTTACATGACATCTATTTAAATACTTAATATTCAATAAAAAAACCTCAATATTTATTCTATAGCAGTCAGATATTTGTTGTTAATATCAATTCCATTCTATGCTCCATAAATTAAAATAGGCTCTTGCATTGATGAACCAGGTTTTTTAAAATTAAATTCTATCAAATATAGAGCCATTTTTTGAGCTCACCTTGGAGCTAATATGCATCAAAGAACATATTTTGGGTATATTTCCTGACAAATGAAGTGATTTCTGTTAAGAACAAGAAGAGATTCCATTAGGATATTAAGATAATGGAGGAGAGATAAGGCCGGTGGAACAGATATATGATGGTACAAACATTTATATTTGTTTAGCTTGATCAATCCTATTTAATTCTCTTATGCAATTATGTCACGATGGTAAAATAACAGTCTTTCAGAATAAGTAACAACGTTTGTATATGAATATTTATAAAGCGTATTGTTTTAATTAAAACTAATTAGGTATTTCGAAATAGATACTCTTTTTCCTTTTCAGGCTCTAAATGAACAAATAATAATAAACTTAGAGTTCAAAAATGCTCCGATCCACGCTTTAGAAACTGAAAAACGTGTTGAAATGCCGATAAAAGTACTATAAATATATTTCTCTCCCTACAAAAATGGTTTTTGAGGAAGGACCATGTCGATTTCAATTGTCCTACAAAGTGAGATACACATAATAACTTTGGACCATTTTCTGAATTTTTATTTTTGACTGTCCTCTTTACATATAAAATAATGAATGATGCCAGAAGTTATTAAAGAAAAAATTTTCACCAAATGAAGTTTTGGTTTAAAATAATAAAATATAATCCAAATAGCCTTATATTTACAATAAATAAAGTTATATAACCATTTAATAATAAGGATCCATTTAAAATGTTTGTGAAATTATTTTATAAGCTATGTCGATAAATTTTCATTTGGTCACATAAACCAAAGTGGCATAGAATTCGGTCATCCATTAGATAAAACTTTGATTATTGTTGCAAAATAAGAAAAAAAAGTTAATTAATTTCAGTAATAAAAAAGTTAATACTAAAAAAATGTCAATTGTTCCTTTATCACCGCTATGCTTTGAAATGTAGGCACATCAGAAAAAAAGAAATTATTTAATTTCGATCTATGAATAAGTTCACCGAAGAGAGTACCGTTTGACTGGAGTTGCTTTCTCTACGGGGGTCCTCCTACTAACTGATCCAAAGTAACTCTAATCAACTAGTACAAGAGCCCAAGAGGAGAAAAAAGTCAGTTATTTCACCCCAATTTTTGATTACTTTAATGACAACTATGTATAATTACTAGTCGAAATTGATGAGTCTGCCAAGTATAGGAATAAAAATGGCGGCTGTTTCAAAGCGATAAAAAAAACTAATTTTTCATTCCGAGCTCTATATCTTAAAAAGTAGGAACAACAAAAGAAAGTCTAAGAGAACGTCATTTAAAGGAGAGTAAATTTGTTAAAATATGAGTTAAAACTATATTATTTATGTTAAATAGTTTTCGAGATATAGATTTTTAAAAAGCAACATTTCATAAAATTGTTGTATGGGACGTACTGAATGATCAGTAGTTAGTGAATTTATTTTGAAAAATTTATATCTAAAAAACCATTAGACATATAGGTATCTATTAGCACTTAAATTAAAGCTAGTTTAATGAGCAATAAAGTAGTTTATGATGTTTATCTTCGTAGGAGTAATAGTTTACATGAAACTTGCTGAAATAAATTAATTTATAGTTGTTCGGACAAATTTTCATTTGCCAAATTTATATTCATATGTGAATATCATAAAAACTATCACTCCTACAAAGATAAACATAATTAACTATTTTGTAGTAAATTTAACTAGCTTTAATTTGAGCGCTGGCTGACATCAGTACGTCTGGTGGTTCAAATGGTTTCTGAAATAAAGTTTTTCATAAATCAAACTTATAGTCCGAACAACTATAAATCAATTTATTTAAGCAAATATCATGAAAACTACTATTTCTATGAAGGTAAAGGTTATAAACTTCTTGATAGCCCATTAAACTAGCTTTAATTTGAGTGTTAATAGACATCTGTACGTCACATAGTTCCTGAGATATCGATTTCTCAATATAAATTAACTAACTACTAATCTTTCAGTAGATTTTTAAAAAGTTATATCTCGATAATTATTGGACGTAAATAGCTCTTTTAGAGCTAATATTTCAGCAAATTTACTCTTCTTTAAATAACGTTCTCTTAGATTTTCTAGTGTTGCTTGTAGTTTTTAAGATATTTTAAGCTCCGAATGAAAAATCAATGTTTTTTTAAGGTTTTGAAACAGCTGCCATTTTTTAATGGCCCCTACCTATATTTGGCAGACTCATCAATTTTGACTAGTAATTATACATAGTTTTCATAAAAGTAATCAAAAATTGGGGTGAAATAACTGCCTTTTTTCTTCTTGGCTCTTGTACTAAACGGTACAATCTACGTATTACGTCGAATACAATTTTTGTTTTGTCAGATATGCTACTTTGAAGACAAAGCAGCAATTTACATATATCATATACCCAATTATGTTGGCCGAAATTTTAAAGGTCACATAAAACGTAATTCGGTAATTTTCAACAAGTTTATCTTTTCAGTAATTCTTTCATAATGCGGAACACACTTACTCACCGATTTACGATATTAACATATCGTAGATAGTATCCCCGTGTATGAAGTTCAAGGTTCCTCAATTTTTGGGTTACCAAATTTTTCTCAGGTTCATATATTCTACACAGTGGTTTATTATATCATTTTAGCCAGAATGAGGGTATGGTATATATACTTAAAGATCCTGAGTTGCCGTTTTGGAATACCTCAACCGAAAACTGAACCATTATTTCCAGATGAATTGTAATAATTACAGGAACCTAGCGTTTTATATACTGCTGATCGTGGTGAAGCCTGCCACTATCGGAAGTTGACAAAGAAGCCAGAAACACAACCCCCCGCCGATAAGACCCATGAGACCACTACCGCCGCCAAACAGATGCTAGATTTCATGGGTAGTTGATCAGCATTAACCAGGCGCTCAGCCGCGTTTCTTCTTCTCCCTCGCTCGCTACAAAAGTCTTTTATCGACGAGTTTCACGCCCGACACCTCTCCCTTCACACCTTCTAGCCCAACTCTCTTCTAAAATCCTTCCTTTTTTATATCCTTGTTTTTTTTATTTTATAAACCATAAAACGCCTAAATCTTTTGTATTTTTTTCTCAGAGGTGTTCATTCGCAACATGGCAAACTCCTTAACCAGCAATGTTAAAGCCCGTTCCGACGATCAATTTCAATCTATTCTTGAGGATTCTTCCGTCAGAGTAAACTCACGCTCCCTTTTTAGAATACAGTAGCTGCGATAGAAAAAATCTAGAAGGAAAATGATAGACAAAATAAAAGTCCACAGTTACCACATGACTCATGATAACAATCAGTGGTGTCCCTAGACCATTTGGGGACCGAGATTGATTTGTTTTTGAGAACCTCGGTCCAAAAAATTCGATGAAATCTAGCTCTCTTTGCCTTAATAATACCATATGTAACCACATTATAAAGTACACATATTTTCGTATGGCGAAACGAATCAAGGCACAATCCAAGTGGCTTTTATCTGTAAACATAATAACACTTTGTTTTCTTTTATTATTATTATTGTTAGTTTAATGTTGAATTTATAAGCATTTAGCTGTTTTTTGTTTGTGTCATAATAATAAAATTATGATCGGAGCATGATGAGGGAAATAATGAGCTAGATGATTGTATAGATACGTTTTATTTCATGAGAATAACAGCATGATTTTTATAATAAGAAAGCCATAATTTGGATAAATAATTTCGTATATGTACGTAGGAATATACGTAACTTACTGGGGGTGTTACTTCACTAAGTGGCTGTCATTTCCTATTTTATTCAGCAATTAGGAAAATAATGACCAAAACAGATAAAATGCATAAAATAAACTTCTCCTTTTAGCATTCACAAGCCTTGGTCAAAACCATCGTTATCCAGACATGGCTTCATCAATTAAAAGGTACTTGAAGATAAATAAATTACTCTTTGGTTCGACGAGTGACGGTCCGTAGCTAGGAATTGTGATGCCAACTGATGAAAGTTCATCAGAAACACTTATCAAAAACCATAAACTGAAGATCCTAAAGGGTATAGTCAATTTTATGGACCTGTTGCAAGGCCTTCGTGTTTTCCTTTTAATTTTAATCCAAGAAATCGATTCCGCCATGATCGTGTAAAATGAACCGTTTCAATCCAAATACACCGGAGGTCTGTGCTTAATACAATTACAGTAAATTTACCGTGTAATTTGTTTTTTTTTCTTGTTTTTTTTTCTTTAACATAATTATTTGATCAGGATACTGTCTGAATACTTATGGGATGCTTTGTTGCGCTCAAAGAGAAACATCGATATATATATTTTTATGTATCACTTTTACTAGATGTATGAGGCGTTACATTCCATAACCAGCCCAGTCAATTTTCAAATTTTAGATTGTATTTTTTAATTAACAGTTTTAATATTAGATTATCATAAAATAAAATACTTTAAAGACCTGGAAACCGATATGAAAATCAGAAGGCTGGTGTTCTATGGGCACATGAAAAAGATGAAGGAGGAAAGATTGAACAAGAAGATCTTTAACAAAATTTTTAGCTACAAAAACATAGGAGGATACAAGAGGCAAAGGAGAGAGGAATTAAAGAGACTTAAAATTTCAGATACTGACTATCTAGATACAGTTACGTATAGGAAAACATTGAAAAATCTCACTAATATTGGATGAGGGGAAAAAAAGGAGTTTGAAGTGGTCCGAAGAAAGAAAAGAAAGTCAGTCGAGAATCATGAAACTGTGATGCGAAGAAGAAAATCAAGACTCCGAAAGAAGCCTAACCATTGATATTCACGTAGTCCCTAGTGGCCGATACGTGATTAAAAAAAAAAATACTTAATCACTAAAAACAGTTAAATTAAATTTTATTTTACTGTTTTTTAAAAACAAAAAATCTTTTACTTCTAAATGGAACCTAGTCCCAAAATTGATTATAAAATTAATTAAAAAATGAACTTGCCTGGTTTTAAGAATGCAACGCACCATGTACTTATAATATGGATAAATATTTTGAGGGAAAATAAGACAAAAAATAAGAAAAGTAAATTATATCGGGACTAGAGACCAATAGAACGACTAATAAAGAAACAAATCACCATATACAGGAGAAAGAGGGAGAGGGGGAAAGGAGCAATGGGAATACTAAATGAAAAAAAGGTTTTATCTGTCTGGTTGCGAAAAATATTCTATTGAGGTTCACACACAGCCCAAATTCGTTTTTCTTTCTCTTTCTGTTTTCCTCGACTGTTTTGATTATTTTTCATTTAATATCAACGCTTAATTAACCAATTAGAGAAAACAAAATTTATTCTGTTCGGCCACAACAGTAGACGAAATTGACTAAACACGGTGCACCTAAGAGTGCAGGAAGGTACTCGCTAAATGTGTTTTAACACTGTGTTGCAGCATGGGCTAGAAGCATGCTTAACTTCCTATTCGCACTGTACGTTTTTTAAAATAAGCAGTCTAGCATACGGCAAAATATGTTTTATATCATACTAATGTTCTCATTTTTTTATAAACTTAATGTCCTCTCCAACTTCTTCAGCTAAACTCCTGAAATTCGATAAACCATGGTTATAGGGGTATTGGATTTTCTTTCCACGCTTCTTTACCATTCAACTAGTCTAGAATTCCACCGGTGTTCTGAAATTAAAAAAAAAAATTTATAGAAGGTTTATAAAATTGAAGAAATAGATTGAAATCGCTGCTTGTAATTTTCTATTTTGATAAGAAATTGATATTTGTTGAAATAATGCTCGCATTTAAATTATTCATAATGTTTTATTTACATATTATCTTCTATCCAAACTGTTTCTTGGTACTTATCCACTCTGATCTAGTTTAGGTCTCATATTAAAATGTGAATGTTAATACTGTGCAGTGGGAATATGGGAATATAATAATATCAATTATTAGTATTTTGTTAGTAACAATATTTTGATCACAAAAATATTTATGGGTTAAAATAAAAAAAAAATTGGTTTCTATAATTTCTCCAAAAAATATTAATGTATTCAGAACCACGTACGCCCCACGGCTTAGGACAAGGTAGACAAGCCCGCAACAATTTAGACAAGCTTAATTTTAAATTATTACCTTTTTTATATTCATTGTCTCCTATCTTGTCAATAAATTTAAACTATTATTGAATTACTAATTAATTTAATAAATTATTGTTATTAGAAAATATTTTATGCAAATTGTTTCTTTCTAGCCGGATAATCCTTACAATAAATGGCCAAGTAAAAAACTCTAGATTAACCAGAAAAAAAAAAATAGAACTCACGTTAAACTTTGGAATAAAAAACTATGTATGTAAATATTTATTAAAAATCATATATGTATAATATATTAAAAAAAAATTATCTAATTTATAATAAAATTACCAATATTAATTACAATGTCCCCCTTTTTTTTTCTTTGTATTACAACTTTTAAAATTGAAAATATATAGGTATAACAAATAATATAATTAATTTACAACAAAATATTAACAAATCTGTTACAAATCCGAGTACCTGAACAGCACACAGAAAAACCTCTAGTTTTTAAATATTTATATTATGTACTGTAAACCTCAATTTCTCAATGAATTATAAATAATTTAATTGTATGTAAATGTATTATTTAAAAAATATGATACCTTAAATGAAAAATAGAAAATTACCATCAGAGATAATTGGTGGAACTGCAAATAGATAGATGTTTGTAATCTGTGTGTTTTAAATAATAATACGATTAGCTC
The DNA here is from genome assembly GCF_000696795.3 of Halyomorpha halys. NCBI lineage: Eukaryota > Metazoa > Arthropoda > Insecta > Hemiptera > Pentatomidae > Halyomorpha > Halyomorpha halys. Next base: position 185,196 of record NW_027114701.1, on the reverse strand, counting down.
TGATTTAATCCTTAACTGCTTATGTAGAGTTTTTTCTTTTTTATTAGGGCCAATATAGTTACAGGCGGGGTAAAGTCAATTCTAGCAGCAAAATTTGTATATTATATAGTAGGAGCTTACACTTAAGCTTCGTCTTTACTATTACATTATAAAAATGTTCATGCTAGAATAGATTGAGGAAATGGCTGTTCTGTTCTAGATACTATAATTATTCTGGAGCTAATCTCTTTGTAGTGAGCTCTATTTCGAAATTGTATCTTGAAACTAAAAAGTGGAAGAGACAGCGCCAAAAATGGAATAACTAGTTTTTGAACATTTGAATTAAAATATCTTGAGAACTAAAAATCTAAGTCACATACTGTAAGTTAAGGGAATGTTTAGTATTTAATCCTTTTTGTAATAAGCTATAATTCAAAATTTTATCTTGATGTTTACACCACGAGAGAAAAAAAAAAAATGAAAAGATGGCGCCTAAGACCACGTTGTAAGGGTGAATAAGTAAATATTTTCTGCAAGATAAATTACTTTTAAGAATGATAATGCCACCAACATGTTGACGGATTATTTGTAAGACATATTAAAAACATTCAATCAAATGTTTAAATTTCTTATTTTAGCTATCACAAGCCATTTAAACTAACATTTACTAACAATAGGAATGATAATGTAAACTATAATGTCACGAATGAATAGTATAATTAGACAAATTAACATAATTATTTGATCAGGATACTGTCTGAA
>NW_027114701.1:175617-183234 GCF_000696795.3 Halyomorpha halys | reverse complement strand
AAAAAAAATAATTGACACATATTTGAGGCCCATTATGTTTTCTCAGTGGAACAGGCAAACGTGTGGATTTCAAAATTTTAAAAAATCAACGTTGTTTAGACAGCTAGCTGAATAGTTTTATAGTAGAAAAATAAAAAAACATTTCATGCTTATAACCTTTTTTTTTTCCTTTACATTGTTGACTCCAATCTCTATTTCTAAAATTATTATACTATCTATATAATACGATTTAATGATGAATAGCAATCTGCAATATACGTAATGATAATGGAAAAATAAAACGAACTCTGGACAGACGAGGTATTGAGAGTGGCGGGAACGGGCTAGAAGCTGTCAAGCCTCCCGTTTCAATCTGCCCTGATACGTGTCACTTTTTGTTCTAACCCCATAATCAGCAATGTACCTCGGGGCTGTGTAGAATCAAATCAACTTCCTTAATAGCTAGTTTCGGATCTTCAATTAACTAAATACTCTTTCGGCATATGTAAATTTGATTTTGTAACGAAGAGGGTTTTTTCTTTCTTATTTTTTTCTACTCTTCTTCTTATATAGATAGCTCTACGACCCACTAACAAGGCATGCTTCCTTCATTGGATATCAACAGAAGTTTTAGATTAATGATAATGTAATAATATTTAAAAGGGCGTAGTTTATTTTCTAATACAAATACTACAAAACTAAAAGTAATAATAATAAAGGAATTGTCTATGAATCTTGAACTTTAAAGCCTGCCGGTTTTACTAATGCAATATCTGATATTAATCAAACTATAAAAACTTGAATTAGTTCTGAGATAATTATACGTACCCATGGAAATTATTTTGAAGGAAAATACATTGTAAAAAGTTCAAGAAACATAAATAATATAAATTAATTAAATGTAAATTTTTTTATTTGATTTTCGCTGTTATACATTGGGGTGTGGTCTCTTTCTGATCTCTAGTTTTTCTTCAGCACACTTAGCTCCAATGGATTGGAATGTAATAGAAATTTCCGAAAGGTTTGAGTAATTTTTTTTTACACGTGTTTCTGACAGTAAATCAGATTTCAAGACAAATTTATGACGGTAACTGTTTTAATACGGAAACCGCAAAGAAATAGCAAACACCATTTTTTACGGTTTTTTAATGATTTGCGAAAAAACGGTTGGAAACCCCCAATGAACAAAATTATTTCAGAATTAAATTCTACGGAAGGACCCGTCGTCTACCTGATTTGTTCGAGGCGTTTGTTCACTGAGGCGCCATCATCACATGACAAAATTCATTATAGAAAAAGAATCATTTAATAGAGGAATTTGCGATATCGGAGTTCCATTGGACACAAATCTTAAGTAAATAAAAAAACGTACTAATAAAGCAGAGGCAACATTGTTACCGTTACAAAGGGTATGTTTAGTGACCTCACTGTGGCCTCTGACGATCAGATTCTACGGTGTGACTCATCGAATCCAACAAGACCTAAGTAATACAAATATCACCATTACGTGAACGAGTCGTAAGTGAAAAATTATAAAGAGCAGCTACTTAATATTCAATCCAATTATTTTTATTATTATAATTTAGAAAATAACTTGTGTAAATCAAATATCTTTATAATTTAAAAGAAGGGTTCAGGCGTTAAACCAAACTTCGGGAAGACCAACTTTTAAAAGTTTTGCGGAATAAAAGAAAAGAAAATCTGAAAATTCCAGTTTACGAAACGGGATGTTTTTTTTAGGTATTGATGAATTGTTTCTATGAATAAGTATTAATGATCTCATTGTCAATCTGTCTGAATTTTAGGGTTTTTAGAAATCTAGCATTATAATTACGTGATGGGCTTTATGTATTTTATAATGATGATCGCTTCAAATTCATTAAGATACCACAAAAAAAGCTTGTTTCTTTTTTCATGAACTTTTAAATTTTGTTAATTTTAAAAATAAATTTGAGGTTCTACAAACAATTTAATAAAATTCTAGATTTTATGACAAAAGCATAAATTTTGGGTTAAAATAAAGTAGTTTTCTTTTTGAGAATTCTTAGTAAGAATATACTCCACTCATCCATTAGAAGCATTTACATCTGTCTAATACAGCATTCACAAACAGAAACTGAATTTTCATTAAAATATGATAGAACTCTAGCTATCACTTGAACTTTTAAAAAAATACTACTAATTTTTGCAATTCTGTTACATCCTTATTAAGTCATTTCACAAGTGCAGAAACCGAAGAGAATCAAAAAGTTAAAACTAACATTTTAAAGCAACCTTGTGTTTAAATCTTTTATCATTTCCAGAATCCTGAAATTATAATAAAGAAACGAATTGATAGTCAGTGGAACTAGCTTCCACAGAAAACTTTTAAGTGAGTGAATATTTATTCGGAGCAGAATAATTTATGAAATAGCGTTCAACCGGAGTTGAAACTGAATTTTGTGATATTAAAGGTATTAATGAAAGAATAGTTGGATGTATAAATAAATGTTTGCTTAAGTGTAGAGGATGACTCCTATACTTTACAGGGTAATTGTAAAAATAGCTTTGAATATAAGAGAACTTAATTTAGGATTGTTGTAGCCAGTTCGGTATGAACTTTATCTGCTGAATATCTAATGAAAAAAAATATCTAAAAAACAAACTGCTGCCTTTAAATTATTTAAACAGAAGAGGCTCCTTATAAATAAACGTAAATCGATACTAAACGTTTCGATACTATCCATTCAAATAATTTTATTATTCCCGGCAATTTAGCTGAAAAAAAAAGAATATTAGCAGACAAATATATGAGAATAAAATTAGAATGTATTTAAGATTTGAAATCCAATTTAGACCGTATGATTTCGCAGTCTTTCGGATTAATCTCTATATTATATTTTTCCATGTTTATTTATTTTTTCAATACTAGAAAAGTAATTAATGAGCATTCGAAGGCTTCTATAATCTACTCAGTGAATACATGAATTATTTCCTTCTTACTAATGAATAACTATTTCCAAATGATTGTAGGAATAAGTAAAAAAAAAAAATAGATGTTTATTTATTCTAAATAAAAATTAGTTAATGTTTTTATTACGATTGTTTCTAGATTTTTATTCTCAATTACCTATGTCTCAACAACTGCTAATAGGCTATCAAGGGACCCATAACACGGAAATACTAATGAATGCTCAGTCCACTTCATTAAAAATCGATTTTGCTTCCAATGTTGCGAGGAGGTCCAACGAGAAGTGGAGTAATGAATGGGCCACTTAAAGCAGGCTATATAATTCGTCCAACTACCCCTGTCTAGCGTAAATATGACTTTAATAAGACCACTTTAATGACGAATAGCTTTTCGGATTAGATTCTCGTTTAGGTTTCATAACTTTGACTACCATTAAAATGCTTTTTAGCATGCTAAACAACATCTTTCTCCTTTATTTATCACAAGTTAGTTTTAGAGGACCAGTTATTTATTTCTGCTCACATATTGACTCCGAAATATATAAAAATTTTCTGAATTTCTTACTTTCCTTGTTATTAAATAGAGAAACCAGATGCGGTTGAAAATGTCAATTTTTTATTTTTCTATTGCAATTAAATTTGTTATCTTAGCGTTTCTCGAGGTACTAATAACGAAAATTGACTTATTTCCTTCCAAGAATACAACAGTTTCACAAAATATAACACTATTTCTCCATTTTCACTTGTAGTTAATCTTCATTTTTTTTTCATAATTCATATTTATAAATTTTTAATACTGTTTACAAAGAAAAATGTGTAATTATTACAAATAAACAAAATTAAAGAAACGAAGTTCGAAAAAAAATAGTATGTAAACCTTGTAAGGATAACACTAATGACCTCTTAATATTATGTTGACATACTGAGTTAAATCAATATCATTATAACCATTTTTGAATATATAAAAAAATGTGTAAAATCGATTATATAAAGTATCACATCCGTTAAGTCGATTTTGTCAAAATAGCTACAATTATATTAAAAAAAATCTTAACTAAAACTCGAAGTCAAAATTGCTGAAGATCCCAATAGTTCCTACTAAATATTGCATTTATAGGTAAGTGAGAACAAAAACAAAACAAGTATCTTTGAACTTACTAAATTAATCAACATGATTAGGCAGTAATGTAAAACTATAATCATCACTCCCCGATACCCAGTATTAAACGTAGCCAATAAAGCATTTAACATCTTAATTCTAGCAATTGCTGATATGAGGGAATTACGAAGGACTAGGCAGTACATAGCGTGGCTGGCAACAATTGATACAGAGCGCATTTTCGTTACGTTCATTACGTGCCTGGAAGCTAATGGATAGTGGATGTTACCAATCTAAAAACCCAATCTATAGGGTCCTATACGGCAAATGTTCGATATAATTAAAGCTGAACCTCGATTTTGTGTTCAATGCACGCAATTCGATAGCTGTTTAGCAACCCATTTCGCTAACTGTACCGTGCTCCAATCCCCCGCGCAGGGCGATCTAATGTAATGTTCCTTATCGCCTCTCGGAGGAAATGTTATTTGCTACAATTAATTCAGCACGATCAGAGCGTACAAACGGCGTAGCATCAAATAAATAAATTGGCTGCATTACATGGTCACAATACTTCCCCCTGAAATGTATTTTGTATAAAGGTAATTGGAAGATGAAGATGGCGAAATATAATTCGATGAATTGAAAGAAAAAGATTAGAACTAATTCAAAGTACACTTGTGTCTTTTTTACGAACCAGTGTATTTTCGAAGCTTGGATTTATCAATTCAACGAGATTACCAGCTGATTTAGAGAACGAGAGATTTTTAGAAACAGTAAACGAATATAATGACGGAAAGGCATCTTTAAGTCATTTAAAAAGTAAAAATATACAACATTCAGTATATTGCAATTACTATTTTTATTTATTATTAAAATATTATGTTTCTTTAAGGTCATGGAATTTAAATTACCATAAAGAAAAATAGAATCATAAAAAACAACAAAGAAGCAAATAACTAATTAAAAAATCTATATAAAAAGACACGACAAGAAAAAAGAAGCGAATACAAGATTTACATTCCAAAGCAACCGCTGGACCGCTTCCGAGTAGCCTCAATTAAAAATAAATAAATATGGGTAATTATAAGGTTAGAGTAATAAGTTAATTTATTTGGTAATTTGTTTAAATAACCGTTGAAGGACGGAGTGGGGTTAGTTAGAGGCTTAGCGTGCGGTCACCAGCAACAGATCTTAACTGCTACCAATTAGCTTACCAAGGACGCCATCGCTCATCAAAAAGACATCATACCTAAGCGCGGTATACTTGTGTGTATCAACTCTCTACACACAGCTATGTATTTATATATATAAATGAAATATGGATAGTTATCTCTGGCAACAAAATAAGCATAGAAAACTAAACTTATTTTCAGGTGTAAAGGTTTCGATGTAGGTCACATATTTATCACGATTAGCGCAAAAAGATGAAAGTGTGACTTTGATAATATTCCTAATATTAAACAATAATTTTGTTTAACATTAGGAACCTATAATCTGTGGATCTATACGATTTGATCCTAGCGCTCGAGCGAGTCACAGTCGGTGGACAGGACTCCACCGAATTAGCCACAAAGGGACTGGTCATAAAGGAAGGGCAGCTTTCTGCTGTACCATGAAAAACATGGTTCGTAGTAACATGAGGTTTACCACATCCAGGATATCTGACACAAAAATAAATGTGTGTAAGACCCTGCACCAATGGCATGAGTATCATCGATCATTAACCCATGATCGCGTTGAGGTACCGGTAGAGGTCGTTTATGTTTATGTAGAGCTCGGCAACTCCATAGATATTAAAGGCCTGGCGATCGTACACACGACCCGTGGTGGCTCGTTGCAGTTTGTTGAATAGGTTTCAGATTTTCTGATAGATATTTCGTCCCAACCATGGTTTAGTGGCATACCTATATATTTTTTTCATACCGAGAATTCTTTGAAGATTTCTCTAGGATATAGCATAGATTTTTCTTTCTTTTAAAATATTAAATTTTTTTTTAAAATTTACGAAGTATCATAGCGACGAAATATCAAAAAACATTATTTTACTTATTGATTTATAAATAATATTTACTTATTAATAAGCAATGAGCGTTAAGTATTAGTTTTAGGTTTGGAGAAAGAACGATAAAACACTGCTTTCCTTTATGCTTTTCCTCAAGCAATTATTATCCAGGTTCTCAAGTTTCAGAACCTGTGACGTCATACTTCAGTAGGGTCACGCAGTCTAGATGGTCCTCTAATTATTGCAACTGACCTCTTGTAAATATTTAATGCATTTTTTTGTATTTTTTTAAAAATTAAATATAACAATGATTTAAACTATTACGATTTATACTGATTGGTTTACCTCTGTTAAAAAACTAGAGGTGTTTAGAAAATATGTTCTCTAAACTGAGGGGTCCTTAAAGCTTAAATTGCTTGTGGCCCTCACCCGTTCAAATGTTCCTATTGAAGAGCACTTGCCATCGTTATTTAAATTATAACTGTGAATTAAAATACTATAAAATCGGTACCTAGCTGGTATTCGTACTTTGATAAGGTATTCTCATAAGATATTTCTATGGGTTACTTTCATGGCGTTCAACGTTTACAGTGTCCACTGGAAAGCCGATCCTATCTCCTTCTACTAAAAGCGGTAACATTTAAAGAAATAAATTACTTAGCCTAATTTCCAAAGAGGTTCCTAATAGAGGAACAGGAGCGGGACTAAAAAAAGAAAAAGGAAAAAAGCGAGCTGAAAGACAAGCTGACAGAAGTAGGTGGGCGTTGAAGGCGTCACTGGCTGAGAATGCCGGCTCCTGTGATCCCTAATTGACTCGAAGGCTGAGAGCTACTCCGCCGGGTTACGCGCTAACACAACAACTGACGAAAACCTTATCCGCCGATAGCACTGTCGATAAACTTCAATTAGTCTCCTCCTTTGACCTTTCTCTGAGAACGTTCTTCCGTCTTCAGAGAAACGCTTTTCGGGTCCCATCCAAGGGTCTATCTCCAGCCAGGATATTCCCCGTGAGAGGCACGACGGTGGATACTCCGCATTCTCCGGATTCTTCCCTGTTCGTCGTTTCCTAACGCCTCATGATTGGAAACCTTCAGAAGGTGCAGGAAAGGATGCTGGGAGAGCGGCGGGACTCTTCAATGGGAAATTATCGGCCAATTAGGCTAGAAGATTAAGGGGTGAGGAGCTTCCATCGGGAGGGAAAAGTACAATTGGCAAACCAGGAGCCTTTTCGAGGAGAAATATATCACCTTACATGAAAAAATTGAATAATTGATTGGAATAATTTTATACAAAAATATTAAAACTACAAAAACTTTTCTCTGAAAAACTAATAAATGGTGAATTAAACATAAAAACATTACAAACTATGTCGTAAAGACTTAGCAACTACTATAATATACTAGGTAACATCTCCTGACACCGATAAGCTCCGTTTACGTTGATAATGAAAATGGAGATTGGTGAATTAGTTTATAAAAACATATACAGATTTTTAGATTAATGAAACAACATTTTCGGCAACACATCATCCATACATATCCCAGTTCAGGGGTGCCCAGAGGTAGAATGTATGGCGCAAGTTCCGCCA
>NW_027114701.1:164773-174159 GCF_000696795.3 Halyomorpha halys | reverse complement strand
TATCAGAAACCCTGATTATATATGTAACTCGTATTTATAATATAGTTAATTTCTGTATTTAATAACAATAATATATTGATGAGCAAATAAAAGTGAGGTTGAAGGCGGAAAATCCTATTATTTTTCAATTTCGAAGTTATTAGTTATTTAGCTCCCCTCAAAAACTAAAAAGTTAGAATTTGCAACACTATTCTTCCCAATGCTCTTTATGCGAAACGTGGCCACTTGCACTAAAGGAAGAATAGAACTCAAGGTTTTTCATAATTTAGTATAACGTAAAATATTCGAGCTGAAAAAAGACGAATAAACCAGAGAATTTAAAAGGATACAATACACTGAACTTAGGTAACCGAACTCAATATATATAATTCAGGTTATAACATTGCAGCGAATAAGATGGGTGTGTAAGGTTGTGGGACATTACGAGTATGTATGAAAGTTAGTAAAGAACAAATCCCTAAAATTTTAATAAACACTGAACCTTAAATGTTCAAGGGGTAAACCGAAAAGTAAATGGGAGGATTACGTATAGACTGATAAGACCTATTTAGTAGATTTTGGCTAAAGTTGCTAAATAAATTTCTATTACCGACTGATATTCAAGACGCACAAATATATATAATATATATTAGGTTCTATAGTAATTAGAAAAAACTAAATCGATGAGGAAATAATATAAGACTATTAAAGCAGTTATATAATATTTAAATACACTTATAATTGTTTTCACAAATTGCTAAAATTTAAAATGGAAGTAGTAATGAAGGTTACTTCCTGTAATATTAGCTTTAAAAAGCCCTGGTTAGCATAAAAACGGAAATTGAACATGCACAATTAGCATAATCGCTCACGAAATGACAATGCATTTCTCTTTTATCTCGTTCATGTTTTTATTTTGCAAATTATGCCAGTTATGAATATATATGTTTTTAAATCAAGTTTTATTAATTTATGTATTAGCTGATTCCTAATCGATGGCCTACTGCATGCAATCCCGATATCATCGCTCACGGCTCATTTAAATTGTCAATACATCTACTTTTTCATAATAATAACAGTGGATAAAATTGGTATTTTTACTATTATATGGAAATATATTTATTTGTTTTTTCTATCGACAGGTATACAAAGAGTTTACAAAAAAATCAAATATCATATCAATAATGGATGATGAATCCATCAAAATGTCAAAGAACTTTCTAAGATCGTATAGGTATTTCTTTGGAGAGTAGATGTGTACTGTGATTTAATAGGATTTCCATTCAACTACAATGTTTGCAATACTTGGTTTCTTTCATCTAATCTCCATGGATCTAAAGGGTTTGAGATATAGTGGGTTGGTAACTATAATTATCTCTTGTAATGCATTTCAAACAGCATCTTACGAGGGGAATGAGGAAAGGGATTCGCCTGAAAATTAGAATATGGCTTGAGTCTTCTGTCTGATAATGGGGCTCACCAGATTTCTGCACTACTATATACTGAGTAAGTCAGTAAGTTAGTAGTCCTTAGTCGAGTATGCGTCTGTTTGTGTGTCTGCCAGCTTTGTGGCCGCCATGTCTGTGTCAGTGTCCTGAATAGTGGGTTCGTACAGTACTGAAGGCTGTCAAAAAATTTCATATGTCCCCTCGATATAAATTCTAACACAGTCGGTAGTTCGAGTGTCGGGTCCGTCTCTTTCAAGTGTGTCTCACTATACGTATATCGCTCTGAAGCTGAAGCCTCTTGGCCGTTGAAGATGTTATATTGGTCAGCACAGGTGTCCCATAGGCCTGAGTACATTCTTGTAAATCATTAATTTGTGGCGGAGAGAAGGATTAGGAGAAGTTAGCTGGTAATTAAGCCTGTGAGCCTTAGTCCTAACCTGCTTGATCTTCTCATTACAGTGGCGAGCTAACGTCAGGTGTCTGTCAAGGGTAACCACAGTATACAATGCTGCCTGCTTGTCTATTCTAGTACCCTACTAGATAAAATAATAGTCAGTCTCTTTGGGATTATCAGTGATATTCAGCCCTTTTGGTTTCTTGGTTATTTCCGTACAGTGCTTCTCCGCCTAGAGCTGTCTCTGCATTAAACTACTGTAGATGGCCATATCGTCGGCATGAACCGCTACAGTAGCCTTTTCAACCTTGGTAGGATTCTCATATTATATAAGAATTATTATGACAGGTATTTCGGGAGTATGTACAACATGCAGCAAATATATAGTGCTAGTTTCTTCATAACTAACGATTGTATAAATACAGGAGCTTTACTACTCGACTAAGATTAATTTGTCGAAGAGGAAAGATACATTTATGAGTTAGTTTAAGGAGGAAAGATATCCTAGTTTCGGGACATTGTTTTAAAAATCAACTTCTATTTATCTCCTGTACATTATAACAAATAGTAAATATATGGAGTTTTTTTTTTTTATTGAATCTGGTAAATGGACATAGGGGATTATTTACAAAAATTGATTGTATCTGTACTTTTTGGTCGTTAAATCCTTTATATCCAATCTAATGGACAACTATAATTATAAATAAAGAAATAGTAATAGTATGGAATAAATATAAGATTAAAAATATGACATACAAATGGTTTATGGTTAATGTGTACAACTTCTTGACGCAGGCTGTTCTTTGCAGTTTAGTATTTTAAAAGAATAATTAACTCTTCAAGTAGATTTTTCGATATAAATATTGCATTACCTGATATAAAAGGTGTTTTTTTTTTGTTTTTTAATAAGGCGAAACAGAATTCATAACATAAACATACGGAACAGGTGGCGTCCCGAGAGCTAATTCATATTCCGGACATAGATCGCCGAGGGCATCGCTTGAAACATGATGAGTTCTGAGGAACATGATGTCATAGGTGACAGATCCCCCTGATGAATATTCTGCCCAACCTATAAATAAGCTATGCTAGAGCGGAAGGAGCGTTCAGGAGATAAATTAAAAGAGGCGAATGTCAGGAATGTGACAGTTCCTAAAAGATTTTCATATCGGATTGACGACTGGGCTTCAAGGAAGAAGGCTGTTTATGACGAGAATCTGAAAAAGGCTAGAAGTCAACAGAACGGATCAGACATGAAACCTTAAAGAAACAGATCTTCAGAGGATATGACGTAGACAAAAACGTGGATAAGAGATTTTTTTTTATTGAAGAAAATAATACATATTTGATACTGAGACAACTAAACTCCAGAATTACTGGCCCATGAACAGATATGGTTATTCCACTTCACCTGAAAAAATAATTGAATATAAGATACTGTTGATTGAACAATGACCACTGCATAACTGCAGTTTTATGATAAAGTGAAGTTAATATGGAATAAACACGAAAATGTTTTCTCTTAACAAGGAAAGCTCATTAATAGTATAAAAATCATTCATCATTAAAAAGAATTAAGTGCTATTGAGTCAGTAAAGAATATCTCTCTCACAAATCGAATGATTATATTATCAATTGGAACATTGCAAAATATTGTAAGGGAGGTAGTTAAGGATATCAAGCTCCATATCTTTAAAGCAATATATCTTCTAACACTATTATATGGCAGTCAAAGTTGGGTGACCCAAGACAAGCACATGAGCAGGATTACGGCTGCTGAAATGCGTAATGGCAAAACTAGGAGAGACAGGATAAGGAATGAAAGAATAAGAGAAGAATTTCAGATTCCCTCAATAAAATCAGTGATTGAACACCGACAGCTCCGATGGTATGGACACGTCTGAAGAATGGGGGAAGACAAGAGTGCCAAAAAAATGTATGGAGGCAAGGCCAACTGGTAGGAGACCATGAGGCAGACCTAGAAGGAGCTATAAGGAACATCTCCAACGACTGGGTCTGGAAAGAGGAAAAATGCTGGCTCAGATGCTTGCCATAGACCGCGATGAGTGGACCAAGTGGCTAGATGCTTCTCCACACTGAAAGGCACGTAAGGAGGATGAGAAAGAAGATGAAATACCTATTCTACGTAGGTATTTATATAGGTACGTTTCCTTCATGAGGTTGGAGGATAAATCTGGTGGCTGGACGTAGACGCTGACCACTTTAATCTGTCGTATTCTTTTCAGGTGAAAAATGCATATTCGTTACTCCCTCCTCAATAAACTCTAATATAAGAATTTTATAGCAACAACAAAATAAAAATTATTTGTTCTTGTCGTTCGCCTCCCCCGGTTTATAGATTTTTTGCTTTCTAAAATAGCTTGAGCAGTACTACAATCAAAGCAATACTTCGGGTTGTATGTAGGGTAAGTGAAAGTTGTATGGTGCGCGCACTGTACCGGAATTTATAGTACGTTATTGAACCATGGCCTAAGTTAATATAACGTAATATTTATATAATATCCAATTTTAATTATTTACGTTTGAAACAACTTTGATAAATGTAGTATATGTCTTCGTTAGCCATATTTTTTACTTTTAGTAATTTTAATTCCATAATCTTTATTTTTATAAGTGCTTTTCATATCTATACTTATTTAATTTTTATATTTCCTATTCCTTATTATTATTAGCTAATTCAATATTATTTATTTAATTCTATACTATATAAATTTTTCTGTATAACTTACATCAATTATACTTTATAGTAATTAATAATACATTATTAGTAGTTTACATTACTATATATTTCCTTTTCTGTTTTATAATATTTTATGGAAAATTGTGAAATATTTAAATTTAGTTATAATACACAGCAGCGTCCACAATATAGCTCTTATAATGAATTTTGTATAAAATTAGTATATTTACTTCTTTTTGTAATTGTTTTAAGTCTTAATTTATTGTCATCGACCGTATAGATGCTGCCACCTTATTGTACACAAAAGTTCAATATTAAGCATTATTCTATTTCAGTTCAAGCAAAAAAAAAAAATCAATTAAAAAATAAAATGTAGAAATATTATCTACTTTGAATTTCATAAATAATCATGACGAAATGGATTACATGACTGTTCATAATATCTCCTCGTAATATCATTTTTCGGAAATTATATCGGCTTTTTCATACAACTCGTATCCTCGTTCCGGAAGGAATGAAAGGAATTTTTTTTTTCATTGAATAACTATTTATTTCATGTACTATTGGATATAACCAGCGGTTAGGAGTATGCACCGAAATCCAATTACTTTATTGCTCCAGTACTCAAAATAACTATAGGTGAAGTTATAGATGTGAAGAAAATAATTACATAACTGCATATTTTAAAATAATTATTCATAATTCTTTTCCTCTGACAAGGGTATATAAATAAGAGTAATTTTTTTTGTTCAACTAACCAGAGAAAAATTCTCAAACAAGGCATTTCTAAAGGGCTTTAATTGAATTTCCAAAGATTAACACTACCTCTGAAACAACATAAATTGTCTGGTAATTACTTCCGATATAGGCAATAATAAAACCGTGTAATTTATCGATCATTAAATCAGAGTTGCCCGGTTCAATTTGCACTAATAATATTTCTGTTGAGTTCATTCTTATAATTGTATAATATCACATAACTGCTATTAATACGTATTCGTTTACCCGATAATTTCTAAACTGTTTGCTCATTTTTTTATATTATGAAAGATTTAGAGTATAAAAATAAAATTGTAAATTATCATTTATTCGTAATTTTTATAATCACATGAACTTTTTTTTCACATTCACTTAGCTTGATGCAAAGCCTAAAAACAGCTCAGAAATAGTTAATTACAAACAATTTTTTTTTTTTAATCCAGTCCTCTATTTGCTAGTTTTGACGGCGTTAATTTTCACGTTTTAATAACTATTGATTGAGATGATAATTACTGCTCCTGGTGCAAGATGTAAAATTCCAAAGAACCGGTTATGTTGGAGTTAGGAACCAGTTAAAAAGGAACTCATTGGATCCTCCAGATAGCGAGTACTCATTATAACAGTGTGTTCATTGAATACTATACAAGATGAACATATAAGATATCTTATTCTTTGTTCTTGTTATAGTATTCATGTTATATTGATTACATTAATTACATTGACCATGTAAAAAAGGTCTTGTAGAAACCAGAAAAACAATACGTAATCATTAAAAAAAAAAAAAAAAACATATATCTCAATAACACACGTTATAAAAGGTACAAAGTACATAGAAATGACACTTACGAGTGACCATAAGAGTATTACAAGCCTTTGAATTCATTATTTTTTCTTATTATTTGTTTTTGGATTTAGATTCATTTCAATATATTCACCTTTATTGTATTTATTTATGTGTCTATTTTTTTCCATTAATAAAAAATAATGTAAAAGTTTTAACTTTAACTTATTATTCGAGTGAACTTCCTCAAACAGTCTCATATCATATTTTTTAATAACGCATATTTGACGAACAGCTTTCGGTATCCAGTATTATATTAATTTCTTTTTAACAATTATAGAATACATTAATACAATATATGTTGTATTTAATTACAACAGATTTGCTATAAAAAGTAACAATACAAAATCGTTGCTTAAGTTTTTTTTCTCCATTTTTCAGGACGTCATTAGGCTGTCTGGGTTAGTCAACCTTAATATAAAAAAAGAATATATATAATGCACTTACTCAGCGATGGTAACTAGAAACTGACCTTGGTTTGAAAAATATATATATTTAATAATTTTCATTTAATTTCAGGATTCTTAATTATTTTGGGTAAATATATATAATTATTTACCTTATCACATAAGGTAATTTTACTTTATTTTTTCAAATAAAGGACAGTTTTTGAGTAAGCATCGTTGATTAAGTCTTTTTTTCTGAATGCTATAACTAATATCATTGAAAATCCAAAGTATATCTAAATAGTGGTTTATAAAACAAAAAAATAATAACCATTTAGTAATATTTACTTGAAATTCTATATCAAAACATAGCCAGCATAACTAATTTTACAATAAATAAAGTATAATGAACCCCCGGAAAAAGTATTTTTCATTAGTATAAGCTAAAACTAACAAAACCATGTGACGTGGAAGCTTATCTCAGGGGCTCGTGGAATCAGTGGTGATGAACTTACAAAGGAAGAGGAAGCAGTTTCCTTTATCATGTAGAGGAAGATAGATTTCTATCGTAGATTATACGTGTTACTGAAAAAAAAGTGTAATTTGTTTGCTGTACAATATGTATATATTTCAATTTAAAAAAAAAATAACAATACAATGAATATTTGCATTTTTTTATAATAGATTCCCTGTTCTAATAGTAAATTAATTTATAGATTTAATTATTACTAGTCAATTCCTGCTTTGCTAGGGTTGGAAATGATAAAAATCATGTAATCACTCAAATAAAACTCACGAAATAGGAAAACAATATGTCTTTCCGAGATAATTCAATATAAATATTGTGATGGTAAATATATTATTTTTTAAAAAGTACGTAACTTGAATTAGAGCTGTCTGGAGACTTTAAGAAACGGACTGAGGTGGGTCTCCTGTACGGACAAATGAGTCAGATTTTCCGGATCTGGCCTCAGAGAGCCGAGACCAGAGCGACAGCCAGGTTGGAGCCCTGCCCATTAGACGAGAGTCCTGTTATCAGGCCATGATTTATTAAGCAACTTTACAATAATCTAACAGCCTTAATGGTCCACAGATTATGAGCTCTCCACTCATCACTCCTGCCTGTCTGTCCTCCCGTTTCTTTTTGCCCAAAATGCATTTGTGTATATGGGTGTAAATAGAATATGTTACTTAGAACATTAAATCGACACTGCATCTTTCTCTCCTAAGGCTATATCTTAATGTATAAATCCATTTATAAATGTATATGTGAAGCTAATATATACAGAATAGGAAAATTGTTATCTAATAAAACGAGAAGGAAATGAAATACAATAGAAATAAGAAGAAATACATTAATCTGAAACTTAAATATTTCAACATTTTTAATACCTCGTGTTTAAATTTTTTTACATTACTTTATTCCAATTAATGCTAATAATAACATTTATGTAAAGTATTTTGGTATCTGTTTTACTAAAACAAAACACATTATTATATGTAGAACATGCCGTTTCAACTGTTTAGTACTGACAAATCTACCTTATCAATATGGCCTTGATAAGTTAGATTGAAAGTTGTCTAACAAAATTTGCAATCAAAATAATTAATATTACAGATGATAGACTGTGTATAATTAGGCCTAAACATAACATCCTGTGTTTTATTTTTTTAGGGAAAAAAATGTGATTCCGTAAAATTAAAAATTAAAAATTTCCTTTCTCTAAAATTGTAAGAAGACGTTTGGAATACATTAATCTTTACGGCACAAATCATAATTAGGATCAATTCTAGCGGATAAGACAGGACATAGCTCCAAAACTCCGTTCATAACTGCTTTGCAACGTCATCGATACGACCAAACGATACAGCTCTTGCTAAGTGGTAAACGATAGGTACACTATTATCCGATGTTTGCTCGCCCGGAGCGGACTCGAACCAACACCCGCTCATTCCTGTTATCTATCGACACCTTATTATATCGAAGGCAGGTAGGTTAGCAATTATCAGATAATATCAAGCTACCGCCTGCCCGCTTTGTAATTAGCGTGTATTCTGGAGCCACGTTGTGCTGCGGCAGCCAGCAGGGTTCCTATAAACCCCTTGGCCAATCGGTAATGGCTTTCTGATGGATGTTTTTCCTCTTGGCCAACATGTCAATGCTCAGTAATTTGGACAAAAAAAAAGGTTAATTTGGTTTTGATAACGTAATTATTAATCGGTTTTAGGATTGAGTAAATATATTTATAAAAAATGCAAAAGTATTGATATGCTCAATAAATTTTCCTACCAACTCTTATGTATTATCCATTAGTCTTTCTAACTATAAATTAACTTTATCTAAAAATATGATACGTTATAAATAACTTTTTACCTTATACAAATTTATGTTTTCGTTATAATTAAAAAGTAAATGGAATCATTTAAAGCATCATCATAAAAATCATTTTCTGAAATCACAGAAAGCGATCATTTTTAAGCAAAAATTTTAAATAATTTCTAAATACATCAAACAGTCCGAAAAAATGATGTTCTCAGCTAACACTCAACAATTTTTTTTTAATATGTTATTTACAATAATGTAGGTCCCCTTAAAGTTTGGGCCAAACAAAGAAAAATGGACAGGAGGCTTGTTAGCTGGTATAATTTATTTAAAACAAATAATAATTACGAAATAATAATGAAATAAGCAATCAACATACCATAGAAAACCATATCCTATAATGAACAATGTCTTCTTGCAAATTGAGAACATTAGGGTTAAATGGCTGAGTGTTTCAATGTAACAATGCAGACTTATTTCTTATAATATCTAGTAACTACATAAAAGGTACAATAAAATAATAATGTCCTAGAATTTACCGGGGCTAACATCCAG
>NW_027114701.1:162842-164322 GCF_000696795.3 Halyomorpha halys | reverse complement strand
AAAAAAAAAAAGAAAAAAATTAAAAGGGGGTTATAGTTGACCGTAGCGGTAGGTGCAGACTAAGTATCAATAACAGGGGGTGATTGATTGGTTAGTTAAGCTGCTATCAGATGATTGATCTCTCCGCCGGTAGCCTGCTCGTTCTGATTGATCTCAACAACTTACAACCACATTACACCGTCCTATAGGGCCTGGTCCCCGGCCCTTCCTCCGGCTCGGGAGTTAATTTATTAAATTAATAACTCCCTTGTTCCCTCAATGATCGGAGGTGGTAATAAGGAGCTCTCCTCTTGTGGGCGTATCCCAGGCTTATAATGTAGTTCGTGTTACGCGTGAGCCCCGCTAAACGTTCCAGCCTTCTAGATCGTATTAAGAATTAACTATAAACCGGAGCCGCCTGCTGCGAGTTAATTATTTAGGAGGCAGGAAGTGCTAATGCCCGCCGATTAGCACGGCCGATAGTAGCCCTATAGCTCTCCTTGAGTAACTGAGTCTCACAGCTATCGATTATTGAACTTGTGTCATTTCGATGGTGGAATAATAACTACTGAACTGTCACGCCCCCTTTGGTAATTATTAGCGATTAGTCATGATTATGTATGTCAATGAAACATTTCAGGGTAAATACCGCGCATATATACAGCTCATTCCCTATTCTATACAACTAGCACTTGATAAGAGAAGGAGACTAAAAAGTACTGTGTACAAAATTCAAAAGGAGAGGCAATGCATATGGGATCACCGATTTCAGTGAAACTTTTTAGTAATACAAGGCCGAAAAATATTAGATACTTGTCCAAGGGCTTTTGCCAATTTACCCTACGAGCTGAGGAAAACATTAGTTTATATATTTTTAGGAATAGTTTATACTAACGCATATCACATTAGCTTTGTTTATGTTTAAACGTTATTACATACCATTTTTTTTTTTTATAATAAGACTAAAATATTATTGATCATATTATTTATTATTAGATGAGTTTAAATGTGTAAAAAATTACAATTATCATAAATCGCTTCCAGTTAAGTTAATCGGCGAAATTATGTTTACGAAAAATTAAAATTCGGTTTTAGTGTCTTTTTCGACTCTTAAATACGAATTGTTATGTAAAGGCTTGGGTTTTGAACGTTATTTTTTTTTTTTGCTGATGTCCCAGAAATAAATTCAGAACTCCTCAAAATGTTATCTAAATCCAACGTGACAACTGTTGTCACACTGAAAGCTGGACTTCTGCTCTTTCAACCCATATTAGGTTTCATGCCTTCGTATGGGAGAAAACGGAATTTCAAATAAGGAAAAAATTCTCAAACATTTTATTTTATATTTCTGGTCCTAATTTGCTTATGAAAGTTCGTCCGATTTGTAACATTATAGTATTGAAACCGGTAGGTAACCCAACGTCATAGGTAGCTAGCTAGCTCCCTTGTCAGTTTACACATACAGTCAATAACTAAAACTTAAAATATTCAACACTATTAT
>NW_027114701.1:161205-162721 GCF_000696795.3 Halyomorpha halys | reverse complement strand
TATGAAAATAATTTATTTTTTACCAATAGTAAACTCACAGATCATACACATGAATATTTTTCTGATATATTTATAGTAATTTTAAACTGGTTCTAAAGACGAACGAAAGAGGCTCAGAATATTTTTTGCAAGTGTTCCCAGTTAGACATTATGGATGTTTGAAACGAAAATACATCAATGTACTCTTTAAAAAGTAAAAAATTACTCATAAAGTAAAACATTGCACCCCCAAAATATCCAATATGGGGTATATAAAGTTTTGAGTTTTAATTATGAAAGAACGTGATGCTAATTTTTCGAATTTTTTAAAAGATAAATTGCTGTGTATCAGAATTTCATGAAGATTAAAGCATTTCCTACCCTTTCATTTATAAATGGGTTAAGAATTTATTTATTTTTGTATGGTTTTAATTGACTGTAATTTGTATAATTGTAATACCTATTTACAAGAGTAATATGCGTGTTTAATCTTAGGTAATTAGAAATCTCTGGATTGAACTGGTAATTGAGAATGAAGATTGCCAATTACTCAGTGTATTTCGTTTTTAGTTCACTTTAGGTTTTCTCCAAATTAATCCAAAACTCTCACAAACAGATCCTTGTTCTTTTCTTCCACAGTTTTGAAGTATTTTTAGTCATTTCTACCTCTTGTGTGATCTTCAGTACAGTGAAGCATTTACTCAATATATTTGAGAGATTAAATTTTATCTTTTTTGATAGCACCAGTAGTCTTAGTATTTATTACATATCTTTTATACAAGTTAATAAAGTAATTTTTGTATATGACTCCACAATTCCATCATATTATTTCTGTACGACAACTATGATCGTCTCTTCCCTCCCATTTATGGTTTCTATTTATATTCACTTTAACTTCAAAGGGAACAAGTTTATTTTTGTAATAAACGCTGAAGATTTATTGAGTGTCCACAGATTATAACAACACTCAGATACGGCCTTTTAGAGAAACCGGACAGTGGAGCTGACGAACCCTTTTTCTCACACAGGCATTGTGGCATTTGTCACTGATACTTTTTCTACGTGATCCTTCAAGATGAGGGCATAACGGTAGCCACAACCACATATCAGGAATGAAAGAAGGGAGAAATTGAATTTCTTTACCGTTGTTGCTCCCACCATTGTGGCGCTTTCCACCATCGGACATGTTGGAAAAGGATTTGTTAAGGATTGTCCTGTCGTTGTCTCACCTTGGTTTTTCCATGCTCCCTTTGAGCGATTAGAAAGTTTTCCGATTGATAAACAGCTAGGCCTATTATGATTATTCCCAAACGCTATAGCCGTCACGTCCGTGGAAATCCGCATAAGATCAGATTTTTTTGTCTCCTTTTCTTTTTCTTCTTTTGTCAAATCCGATCGGAAAATTTTTTTATACTTTTCAATAGGTCTTTTTATATGATTTCTTAAATTAAAAAAAAATACACATCAGAATGGGATAACAAAGTGCCAATTTAAGAAGTTACCTTATCTGCAAGGCAGTCGTTATGATGAAAAATAT
>NW_027114701.1:147282-153001 GCF_000696795.3 Halyomorpha halys | reverse complement strand
CTCACCCTTCTAAATTTTATTGTTTTAAACATCATATGTATTTTTTTTAAAAACAATTTTGATCCTTTTTTTTCTCAACTTTATTCTTTTTAAAACTTCCAACGTTTCGACCACTTAGGTCATTTTCAAGGATACGTTTACTTTGTTTTCATTTTTTCTTTTAAAATGCTTAAAAATGCCGGATAATTGCCTTTGTCCCAACTAATTTCTTCTATATAATTCTTTACTAACCACTTTTCTTTCTAGTTTTAAGTTTTAAAAAGAATAAAGTTGAGAAAAAGGATTAAAATTGTTTTTAAATAAACTAAACCACTCTCAAACAAATATATTAATAAAAATTAATCTAATCATATCTATTATATACCAAAGCACTTTCTTTGCTTGAAGGGCATTTTAAGGTAGGTTCTGAGACCCGCTGTGTGTAGGGGAGCACTGTAAGCTTATGTTATTTCGCCTGATATGCCTTAGATTCATGGCAAATAATCACGAGTAGATAAAATCTAAATGTTTGGGATGTTCAATAATTCATCATGGAACGAGAACAAGTGATTTTCAGTTTAAACTGTCCCGTTTGGAGGGTTCTTGGATAAATCATTTATTAAAGATTATCCACAGTTTAAAATGAAAGTTACTCTTTCATGTTTTGTGATGAAGTATAGCACCTATTTAACCCCCATTCATTACTCAATTCCTAAATTTGGCATAATTAATCTGAAATAACATACATTAAAAAAAAAATATTGATAGAGAATTTCAAAAATACAAATTTTGAGAGGTAAAAAGGTAAATAATTAATTAATTTTGTCATTATCATGTTACTTATCAAAGACAAGCTCATAAAATAAGTTTCAAAATGAGCTATCAAACATCCTTATCGCATGGCATTTTCATGATCCAAAAATGCTGTAATTGGGCTGTTCAGAAACTTTGAAATAAAATAACTTTGATTATACTGAACAGATTTAAAAATATTGCAAAACTTTTGATTATTTATTCTTCTACCTCACAGGTTTTACATCATTATACATTTGACATTTTTATGTTTGAAATATATGATACAAACATTATTGATTACTCTACTACAATAAAGGCGATGGACTAAGAATAGGATCGAATACGATCTAAAATAATACGATCTCTCCTTTCCAGATTCTGCTGGCAGTAGTCCAGAAGTCTGCCCTCCAGGTTCCGGGGGACGGGAGTCGCCAGGGAGTGATCCGGAAGACTCGGCGCCAAAGAGGAAGCAGCGCAGATACCGAACAACCTTCACGTCATTCCAACTGGAAGAGCTCGAGAAAGCCTTTTCCAGAACTCACTACCCAGATGTTTTCACGAGGTAAATATGTGCATACAATCCTATATAAATATTTATATAATCCTTTTTTTTTTTTTTTGTCGTTATCGATAAATTTGTTGATTACAGAGTAAAATTTTGTATGTTTCTGAACATTATTACAACAATCAAATATATTTTTGCAACAAGATAGTAACAAAAAATAAAGAATGAATTAAAAAAAGTTGGCTCTTAACATAAATAATAAGTTCATTAATTATAATAATTAATTAATTAACACCCATTAAGGGAGATTTAACTTCATATCATGTGTTTATAACTTTTTCTATATCTTCTAGAATAAACCTATGTTACTGAGAATAAGGAAAATGTATATAATTATGACATTGTAAGGTTTCTTTAAATTTTTACGGTTAATATTTTAGAACATAAAAACGTGCTACCACTTTAAAAAGGAAGATGATCTTCTTTACTATCTAGCGGTAACAGATATCAGTGTTTTTCTCTACAGTTATTGTATCTGTAATGATAAAGAGAATTCAATAACTCCATTATTTTTTTCCTCTCTCTTTGACGGTGATCTACAGTTGAATTCTTCACGGGCGTGAAATCAGTACTCCGGTTTCATGGTGTCTTTACGGATTTTATTTATATTTAAAAAAAGGGGAAAAAATTATTTCTGTCAAGGAATCTTTTGTTTAAAAAAAATATGCGTGATGAAGCGATACAAATGAAACAGATGATATTTAACAGCAATAAAACGAGTTGTAGCAACCGTATTAGGGCTGTGAGGCATAGATGCTTATTGTGATATAGGAAAATAAAAATAAAATATATGTATAGGTGTATATACGAGTTATTGAATCTCCAATCCTTCTTTATATAGTAATATTTGAGGTAAAGATAGTAAAATTTCTATCTGTAACATTATAAAATGTTACTTGATCGTTTTATAATAAAATGATATATTAATGATCAACTTATTTTTTTCATTAGTTATTGAGATGTCTAAATATAACAATTTTTACCTAGTCAATTTCGGTTTATAAGATATGCTGTTTCTTGCATTTGTAGGGATTTACGTAAAGTTGACTTGCAGGGTAACGGGTAGGGTAGCTTGTACCAGCTACAGTGAAGGTACAAAAATAGCAGAAAAACTATTTATTAGAAACCAACATTACATGGATTCATCAGGACTATATGGGGATAAGATACATTGGAAAACTACTAGTATATACATAGAAATAGTATACAAAAATATAATATATTTACATTTGTATCTATATTTCTTTGGTTAAATGTATTCTTTTATATACATACTCTTTCCATGTATATGCTTGTAATTTTATCATATTTTGATATGTTTGTATCTTGTTCTTAATTTAGCCTCAATGGATGAGGTGAAACGTTGGTTACTAATAAATAGTTTTTGAAATAATAATAATAAAAATATATATGTTAGGAAGAATTATATGCAATAATAATACAATAATACAGGACATTATTGTATTATTATTGCATACAATTTTATAAGGGTATAATGAAGAAGGTATTCCAGGTATAATTACTCCAGTAATGTTTAATATTTATAATACAAGAATAACCCTTTGGGAAAAGAAAAAAAAAAGACAATTTATTAAAAAAAAAATACTGATATTTAAAATATTAAAATTTAGAATTTCCGACTTAATTGATTTAATAAATAGAACAAGTAATTTTCAATTCCATAACATGATTACAGATATGCACTCTTAATAGCCTTATCTACTAATATCGGAATGAGAAATTCTGACTCACTCAAGAAGCAGTTTATCTTATCATTAGTTAGAGTAACAGAGGCGGGTCTCTATCATAAGTGACCAGATAAATACTAAGCGAAATTAGCAAAGATTGCGCAACTGAGTGCGGTAGCAGCCAAAAGGTCAACAGATATCTCTGTCAGGCTGCTAATAGTATCCAGTTCCTAATAACCAGATAATAGCAGCCAGCGCTAGACAATTAACCCATTTCTGATTAATTTGTCCCGAGGCAGCTTGATAGAGTATCGTATAACAGTCGGGAGAGAAAGTCGGCACGAACACAGATAAGAAGATTTCCCAAATGGACTTCACCCTACCTTTAGTATTCAGAACGAAAGTCGATAGGACACGGGGTGGTAAATTGGGAACGGAGGAGATAAAAGGAAGTACTGGAGATTTAGTAAATTGAGTAAGTGTAAGGATCCCATCGGGGAGCGGGGCCCATTTGGGACAACCCATTACGCACAAAATTGTTTCTGTTGACGTAATGATGAGAATGACTCTATCTCAGGGAATACGTCTTCGGCACGCAACCATAGCAGGCGACGAAGGTTGTTTCAACACCAGGCCAGCGACAAAACGTCAACAAGTTGTCCCTAACTCAGCAAAAACAAACTAAAACGCATTGAAATAATCAATAAACTACGTTCAGCTCTGATGATCGTAAAAGGTTTTCAATGCATGTTATCCATAAATAATATAAAATTTGCTCCAAGTTTTGTCTGAGAAGGAAGCAGTGGTATAAAATTTCAAATCAAATTAATATAGCGAAAAAAAAACAACATAAATTACCTGCACTATATTTAGTAAAATAGTGAAGAACGAATCACGTTTTTAAGATACATTAACATTCAAGAATTCAAACAATTTATTTGTTATTTTTATGATTTAGAGTTATCTGTTTTAAATGTATATCCATTTAAAGAAAGATAGATTGATTATTTTAATTAAGTAATCATAAAAAAAAAAAATGGTACGCGCATCACTTTAGATTTACTTTGAGTAAAAATTAATCTTAGCTCGTTTTACTACTGATATTTTTATTATTCACTATAGTGATACTTCTCCCTACTAATTTACCACAGGAGTATTTCAGTTGATAGCAGAAAAGTAATTCTTAATAATACTTCACGCCGAAAACATGCAATTTTAACATTTTACTTTTGCAAAAGGTACGACAGAAATATTAAAATATAAAAGTTTACTAAAATTTACGTTCATTCAACGATTTATTACTAAATTGTTATAGAATCAATATTGAAAATCCTAAGAATATTTTTATGAAGATAGATATTTAGTCAACTGAAAGGCTCAAATGTGAGTTAGATGAAATAAAAAAAAAATTATTTCATAATTATTGTGACATAAAAACAATAATCAGACTGGTGTATAGAAAATATTGCACAGGCGTTCGGCAGGTTATAAGTCGTTGGATGGACCTTTATGCGTTTTTCATAAAATGTGTTTATGTGTCAATGTGGAAAAATCTCCTTGAATTAAATATCAAATCCATCCGTAGTTTATATTTATCCATTAGTTTATAAAAATGGTTAATTATTGGAAAAAAAAGAAAGAATTAAAAGCACTTTAGGGGAAGTTTTTTTGAAAATTCGAAATTTAAATCCAATCATACTATGGATATTACTAGCCAGTATTAAACATTAATTGATTATACATTGAAATACCGAATTTAAACAAAATTATCTCCAACATTTTTGAGAAAATGTGAGAAATGGATTATATGAAGTGATACATCCTGTCAGTTGATTTTATTTAAAATATTATTATAACATCCCAGACATATATACGTCATAAATATTTAATTTCAGTTCACACACACACACACCATTTTACGAGATATAATAGCTTCGATACAGTGGACCTCAAAATATATATTTCAGTTTAAAACTAGGATTTGAGATTTTGCAAGATCGCAACACTTTCCCTAACTATATATTCCATATTTAGGTAAGTGAAAGTAACAAAATTCTAAGATTATCCAGTAGAATCCTTGCCTCTTATAGTTTATATTATAAGTTACACACCTCTTACAACTCCCTACAACAACTAATTTTTGATGGCCTTAATCGCATTTCATAATTGAAGTAATAGAACCTAATTCTCGACAAAAAAGGTAGTTGGAACTTAACATAATTTTTAAATTTACCTGCTAATAGCTGCCATGTCAAGTTTTAACCGCTGGAAAGGAGAAGAAAATGGACCAGAGAGCAGGTTGAAAAAAACCAGTGTATCCTTAATTGAAAGCCAATCTGGGAACACCTATCTGCCTGAAAGGGTAGACTAATTATTGAACTAATTTAATCTATAATAGTACGAGCGTTAGGAAATTAATTGCATTATAGTGTAATAATCATGTTTTGATTGGGCCTCTGGAACCAGTCTTATGGGCCGGGGTACACCAGCTAGGACAGCGCGGTAATTAATTTGAAAAAATATAATTAAACTAGTCTCAGATAGTTTTTTTCTTTTCAACAAGTCAACGGCCACGTGTAAAGTTTTTCTTTCTTTCTGTTCATTGGAAAATATATGAAATCAATTCTATTCACGAACTTGAAAAAAATAAAAAATAATAATATAAAGGTATATTATATCAGGTTACCTTCTT
>NW_027114701.1:138583-147232 GCF_000696795.3 Halyomorpha halys | reverse complement strand
GTTCATTGGAAAATATATGAAATCAATTCTATTCACGAACTTGAAAAAAATAAAAAATAATAATATAAAGGTATATTATATCAGGTTACCTTCTTTTTTACCTAAGACAAAAAAAAAAAAAAAAATGACAGTCAGTCAAAAACTGTTTTTGAAATCTCAGTACGACTTCCTAGTAATAAAAAATATTTTAAGTTGTTAAGATAGATTCCTATTTCTAGATCCCTAGAATTACTCTTGTCCCTTTTCGTGGTCAGAAATGAACATGAACAATTATTATAACATATAATTAACAAACAGGGAAATTTTCGTTATAATGATGAACTAGATTATGAAAATGAATCCTTGGAAAAAATTAGTAGAACAGAATTAGAATAGGTTTGAATTCAATTCACAAAATTTTGATGAGAAACCAGGTTACCTAATTGGAATAACTATTTTTAATCATGACAATCGAAAGTAGCAAGAAAAAACAACAATTTATTGAAGTAACAGGAAAAATGTTCAGGCAAAAGTAGCCAGAGTAATTTCTGAAGACCATGTTAACTCGGAATACATTTTTTCTGTTGATTTTTTTTTTTTAATGAGATTTAACTTTTAAATGCTATCATGTTTTGTTAGAAAGCAGTTTTTTTTTTTTTTTAAATTAGACAAAATTCGCTGGCAGAATATCACTTTCAACTGTAATACCTGAATTTTTACTAGTTGAAATGAAAAGAAAAACATGAGACAAAGTCAAATTTATATAGCAATCTATTGAATGGCATTGTATTATTAAATATATACTGAGTTTTGAACAAAAATAAATATCTTGTTTAAAACCGAAAATATAGAAAAAATATTATATAAATTAAAGGACCACTAGAGTTAATGATTTATAAGTAGTGCACTTATAAAACTTATACTTAGCAAAATCATATTGCTTTATAATATATTTTATTTAAAGCTACAATTTTAATATTTTTATAGCACTTGATTACAAAAGATAAACAATAAAAAATAAATGTAATAAAATATTTAATTAAAAACAAAAATAAATTTTCAAGCAGATAAACAAACTGTTTTTATAAAAAAAGAATACATTTAGCCACATTTAAGGAAAGATCTGTAGTAAACCATTCACAGGATAGAACAATTTGAAAACAAAAAGTTAGTTAAGGCGTAGTTTTTTAGAAAGTTACGTTTTATTTTGGCTTTAAGTAAACTACGGGAAACGACTATGCGATAATATCTTCAAGCACAAAATGCAATCGATCGCTATGAAACCAACAGAAAAAAAAATTATCATAATACTTTAATTAAAGGAAGAAAAATTAATATTTACTTAAAGCAAATAAAAATTGTTCAGTACTGTTTTTCCTCATGTATGGATCATTTTTAGAAGAATGACATCAGTTTTTTACTGATTGTAAATATGTAATTCACAAATAACAATTTGAATGAAGTAAGAACTAAATTATAGTAGGAAAAATACTTTTTGAACTTCTATCTTCAAAATATTTATTATATATTGTAAGGATAGTTTCCAATATTTATGTTTCACCATGAATTATTGAAACAGTTCTATATTTTTTTTAATTTTACATCTTTTTATTTATTGCACATTATATAAGAACATTTAACAATCATGAACTAAAGTAAATGATGAATATTTGACTTTGATAATTCAATTAAAAATCATTTGTAGATTCAGATAAGTAAATTTGAAGCATACATATTTTATTTTAGAGTACAAATAAATATAACGTATATATATATTTATATTTATATGTATGAATGTATGTATAATTATTTGTATACTATTGTCCATCACTTTGTACAAGTTCAGAATTTCACAATAAAAATTTTTAAAATATTGGAAGCACTTATCGTAAGTGTACGATAACACATAATAATCTTTATGAATTAACAATTCCAATATATATTGAGGATAAATTTAGCAGAAATAATACGTAAAACATAATAATTACACTATAACTAGGGAGAGCAATATGAGAATGATAAGTGACCAAAATAACGAAATCATATTGTATTATGAAACATGAAATAATGTTCCGTGAAATATAGCATTAACTTAATTTTTTGTTTATCATTTAATAAGATCGCGGAGAAATTTAGAATCAATAGGGAGTGTTTGGTTTCGTGTTAAACGAACAACACGTAATAGAAAAGTCACCATTACGAGGATAAGTTACATTTAGCTCAGTAAATTGTTTTACCCGGTCTTAATAATTTTTTTTTTATCATTTTACTAAAAGCTTTATGATATCATGAAATTATTCAATATAGAAAACACAATTTACTTTAACTCTTATCTTATAACTTTGTCAGTATTCTACATTGCTCGGTCGTGTAATATTATCGACTAATCTCCATTTATTAAAACAGAAAAAATATATAAGTACGTAGGATTAAAGAGTTCAGAATATTTTCGACCGGTAAATTAACTCTTAATAACAATAAATATTGAAAATGTTTATAAACATGTTTTCGCTCTTTAGATTAAAAAAAAAAATTAAACACCCGATCACTTTTCATTCGTAATTCGAAATAAATGTCAATGAACTGAACTTGATGTTTAACATTTTTATGTAACTGATAACTGAGCATTTTTAGTTGTTTTTTTAACAGTTATGCCTCTTTCGTTGTTCAATTGGGTAGCTAACTTGACCGAGTGTCATTAATAATAATTTATTCTATTATTATTATTATTATTAATATTAACATGATGATTTGGTAATTGATATAAATAATATTAATTTCTGTAATTCAAAATACCATTTTAAAATACAACTGCCCTGAAGATTTTTGTTTTCGTATAGCAAGTAATTAATAGTGGTGCTCCAGTATCCTTTTTATGTAATTTTTTTTTATATATATCAGTAGCTGTCTTAAAACCATTCTAAGAGTACATAATTATAACGTATGTTTGAAATTAATTCTGAACCTTAGACACAATTTAGTAACTTTTAACGTATTTCTATAGCACTGATTAGCTACGATTTCCACAAATAATATTTTGAATGTTGGCTCTAACTGTGGTCACACCATACGATTGTAAAAACAATGTGGTTGGTTACTCGTTTTTTAATTTCTAGTTCGACCTCTGTGAAAATAATTAAATAAAACTGAGCAGCAATCGAATTATATAAGTGAAAAAGCTACATTATTACTGTACATAAAACATATTGCACCACAACGCAATACCAAAGAAATGGAAGAAATGCTTTTATGGACGAAATTTGAGAGTTTCCCATATTTTTTAATATAGGACTACAGAAGCTGACGATTTAGATCAACCACAGTCTTTCTAGCTCTCTTTCGCGTATAACTATGAGCTTACTGACACACCTGAAATTAAAATAACAGACAGGAAATTTAAAATATTCAGATTTTTAAAGTGGTTTGTACAAGTATATAACAAGAAAGTAAAATTTAAAAAAGTCGTGAAGACATCTCAGATTTGTTTGCTTTATTCAAGGTTATCAATTTGGTTACTTTATCTGTGTTTTTTTTGGATTCTGAAGTTTCGATTGAGAATCTAAAAAAAAGGTCATATCCCTGAAACCAAATGTGAATGGCCATGTCTAGATAATCTGAATGACTGTTGAATGTTCCATTGATTATACTGATACAGATCGCATCTTCGATGAAAAAATCCCGTCATATCATTGATGAAGGAAGTTAAATCATCAATCGTGAGGGGGGGAGGGGAGCAGATTGATGGCAGCGAATCCCAGTACAAAGAGCGGCAGAACAAAGGGTACCGTTAATGATTCCAGTATCGACCAATCAATAACTGCTTCATATTCAAACAGTCAAGTGTCTCCCATCTTGTCTTTTATGCAAGTCAATAATACATCCTTACGCACTGTTGGGTTTAATTTGCAACAGTTGAAAGTCGTCAAAAAGGTATGAGCAACATTACAGGGACAAGAGTAAACAAGCTGAGAACTAAGATAAATAGAAAAACAGATTCCAGTATCTGAGATCCTTAACGATTATTTCTCTATCGGGTTATATGGTTAATGAGGACCACTAATCCTCATGACTGTAATTGAGTAACTACTTAATAAAGAACTCTCGATGTTCCCTCTCCGGCTAATATCAGTTAGTATCCTATGGCATAGTCTGTCTTTGCTCTCCTAGGTGGAAAATGTGCTAAACCCTTAAATAAATTGAACCGAATTTGATAAACCTCGAATAATGAACGAACTGGATATTGGTCATGGTGGGGCAAACATGCAAGGCCTATTGGTCCTTTTTGCCTAACCCTAAAATGGAAACCTATTTAACCTCGAAGTCAAACTTTTTTTTCGAACGGTCAAAACCAGTTTTTTAATGAAGTTTAAAAGAAAAGACCAAGAAACATGGAGGAGGTTTTGTGTTTTGGGATTCTTTCAGATCCCAGAACACTGTATTATGTATCACAATCTGTAGTGTAGAGCAGTCTCCCACAAACCTAGAGTACATTTGGTTATTATCAATCCCCCTAATAAATGTTGTAATTTAAAAATTTTGTTTTTTATTAATAATTTTAATCAGACAGAAATGGGCGACATACCTTGTAAAGTGTTTTGTAAAATGGAAAACGCTTTGAGGCCTCCAAATCATTTCCTTCGATTCTTTCCATCATTATCACTTTCATTACAAAATTTCATTAGTTCTCAACACCTAATCCTCTTGATCTTATAATCACCATTGACTTACATACTGTAGTGTTATTGTATTGTTTTAGTTAAAACAACAAACAATAACACTTATTAACTTATAACTTTTATTAAGGACAGAACAAAATGAAAGACTTTCACTGTGTATCTTGAAAACATGATCGACATTGTTTACACACGCGTAGTTTTTGGCGGACTCTCTATGTACCAACTAAACAATAAACGATATATTTATAATATAATTAACAAATTAAATTTATTATTAAGTTATTACTATTTATGTTTTAATTTTAAAATACTACATTTCAAAACACTAAAAATATTAAATAATCTCTTAAGGGTAGTGTCGCCACAGATCTTTCTGGTGACCAATTTGACACATAAGTACTAAACTCGATCTTATAGAATTTCCACGATTTCTTGTTTCCCCACAAATTAACATTCATTACTTTCATTATTATTATCCTTAATCTCACGATTAAGTACCTTATCTTCGGAACCATAAGAATTTCCTCCGTACAGTATAACGAACCAAGTTGGTTATATCCCACACTCCAAACACATTACTTCAATAGCTAACTTTTTTAAATTATAAAAAAACCTAAAACCTGTCTGTATTCTGTTCAACATTGCGTACCATTTCTTTGGCTACTATTTGGTGACTATGCCCCTCCGGATTCCTCTACACATCTTCATCCCCCAAAAAAGTCCTTGGTGTCCATTTAGGAATTTCTTAACCCAGTTCTGTAACCCCCAAATTCGTCCGAAAATATTTTACTTCCAAGCCAACTCAATTCAAAACTTTCCCTAGGATAGATAAATATGCACATATTGGCGAATATAGGAGGGCGCAGTGGAGTGCGTAAACAATATTTTTTCAAGAAGGCTCTTTTCTATTACATATATAACATTTATTATAAAATATTTTATATTTTTAGGTTTTACTATAATGTATTTAATTGTAAATTAAAAATTTAATTAAGATTGTAATTCAGCGTTGTAAATTATTCCTATGGTTAGATCTGAGGACTAGATGTTTTTTAATACCAGTAAAATCAATTCATTTAATCTCTAAAATTTGAAAGGAAGGGGATATCGATCCACAACGTGTAGGTTGCTTACACTCTTTCAGTATATTTCAACAACATAACATCTTTAATGGAGTCTTTTTTTTTTTTTTTTTAAGAATTGAAAAACATAAAATAGAAGATAGATATCCGAAATGAAGATGGAAATAATCCAAAATTTATCCAACCAATTGGTATAAAACTATATTCAAATCAAACAAAATCAATAAAAAGCAATATATCATGGATTATCTCTATAGGAAGTTTGGTGAGTCAATTCTTAAAAACTTTTCCTTTTGAGGTTAATGACTTTCAATTTAATGAAATTTCTTTATTAAAATTATCACTACATGGTACAACGTTTTGGGACCACTGTTCCATATTCATGCACCTTAAACCTCATAATTTCGAGATAGAAAGAAATATAGAGTAATGGCTGTGCTAAGGAGTAGTGAAGATGCACAAATTGTGACATGATTTCTTAGAAGAAATTATGAGGTTTAAGGTGCATGAATATGGGACAGCGGTCTCGAAACGTTGTACCATGTAGTGATAATTTTAATAAAGAAATTTCATTAAATTTGAAGTCATTAACCTCAAAAGGAAAACAAATTTTAAGCAATATATTATGAGAAGTTGAGTTCTTTTTTTATTAGATTTGGTGATAGGATGACGTCACTAATTATTTTAATAAGACTGATTATTTTTTTAATGTACTACTATGCATATTTTATAAAATATACTTCCACTTATCTTTACAAATAGCTTTTCAAAATTTGAATCATTAATTCCATTCACATCTTAATAACTGATTTTTATCATATTGATTAAAATGCTTAGTAAGAATATTATTGAATTAATTTTTTGAATATAACTTTTATAAACATTCGACTGCTTTATCGATGACAATCAAAACTTAAAAATATAATTTGTATTCTGTTCTCGCTTAATTAGGGTATTAAAATTCTTCAAACGCAGTATTCCTAATCTTAGAAGTGATGTCACCAATGTTTTTAGAAGCGATATATTTCACGCCAAATGAATAGCCAACATACTAATTTACCTATCAACATAAAAATCATCAAGCACATAAAATAATTTATATTTATCTGTGTAGTAACCTTTTTTGTAAATCTCAAAAGACATGTTTACTATCAATCATCAATAATAATATTTTACTTATTAATTTAATATTTACAATTATTCTTATGTTGAATACATACTTTACTATTCCTATTAAAAAAGAAATAATTTATTTGAACTCCTTATTTGAAAGAGTAAAAACAACAAAATACCCGACTATTTTTATTCATCTTTTTTATTTTTTCGCTGTTCATTTTATAGTAGTGCAGTAAATATTATTGAAATAATGAGTAAAAACTTCGAATTAGAACAGCAAACTATATTATCGTCAGATAATTTTTTTTGGGAGTAAACGTATTTGTTAAACTTATTAATGATTTTGATGATACATTGAACAAGGGCATGGAATACCCATAAGTAATGGATACGATATTAAAAATAAATACTAAGAAAATCACACATACAATATTATACTCATATTTTCCAAGTAGATTTGAAAAGAGTTGATGAAAGATATATTGATTGTTAAACTTTATAAACAAAATCTGAATTTTCTTACTGGAAAAACCTTGAAGCATCGATATAAGGGTTATACAATAAAATAGTTATCAGCTGTAACTCTCTCCACGATACCCAAGCAATAAAATAAATCAAAATTATAATAATAATCTTTATTGCAGAAAAAAGTCTTTATTAAAATGTTTATAAGTCAATATTAAAATGAGCACATTATTCTTCAAATATGTTAACAATAAATAAAGCCAAATGTATTAATTCAGCATATTGAAAAATCTACTGCAAAAAAATCAGGACAACTAAAACTGTATTAGTATAATAAATATTCCATGTCGTGTTAATAGTTCAATCAACAAATAAAATAATGAGATGTACATCTTGATAGCAAGCAAATAGTTTTAAAATATTTAGAACGAAAAAAGTTTCACTTACACAAATCAATGTTTGTTTCAGAGAGGAGTTAGCCATTAAGATCGGACTCACGGAAGCGAGGATACAGGTAAGGCTCACTACATCATATTATTTTCTCCAAGTAAAAAAAAAATAATATATACACGTTTTCTCTGAGGATACAATAGTAAGCAATTAATTTGAGTATATGACTAACGACGATCCAAGATTCCTTATAGGGACAGAACCAAATTATCCCGATATTGTGTAGGCTACCGGTTGATGTCGACCTTTGTCTGACCCGGTCGTTTACATTAGCCAATGACAGGCAGCGTTACAATTTATGGACATTAATGAATGTTTTATCTTAATTGTTCGATTCATCTGGCCATCGGACCTTCTGTCAGAAATAATCGATCAATCAAAAGGACCGAGGTGAAACTATGCTGGTAACGGTACCACCCACCTTCCAGCCAATCTCAATAAGTATCTTTAAAAAATAAATAAAAAGTTCATACCTAGTTATGAGTATAACATCAGCATAATATAGTCTGGTAAGTAGTTACAGTTGCTAAATTGATGAAAACAGATGACGAAACTTAGGGATACGAAAGAATCTGTTATTAGCAAGTGATTCAAGAAATATTACTTGATCATTTAATAATGCTAAGATTTTTTGTCGTGGATTCCTATATTAATGCATAGACCTAAAATAATAATTTTAATTTTCGCCTTTTTCCTTTGGAAACCATTTTTCTTTATACACACATTTTTTAACTTCTGTCAGAACACAGTACACCCGTTAAATTACAAATATTAGAAAAATGGCAAGCCAAGTGGGATGAAAGCTCTCCGAATAAATTAAAAGAAATAAAACTATCTGTAAAACCATGGTCAACATCCTACCGCAACAGCCGTGGGGAGGA
>NW_027114701.1:133054-138268 GCF_000696795.3 Halyomorpha halys | reverse complement strand
TATCTAATGGTAATAAATTGTGGAAAAAATGACACTAATTTTTTTTTTTTTTATTTATCTTTTTACTTTTATCATGTGATAGGCATTGATGACCAGAGAGTTTTACGTCTTTAAGCAACAATCAACAACAACAACTTCTGTAAGGGTTTTTCATTAACTTTAATTACTGAGAACTGGAGTAATCTAGGTTGATAAAGCATAAACCATATTTTTCTGAGAAAAAAGTAATAAAAAATAAATGAACATGTAATGTTCATGTTTGATGAAATTATACTCTTAATTTGTTAAATTAATCTCAAAATGTAAAAAATGAATTGACGAATTTCCTATTTTTTTAAAATTTCTTCATGAATGAATATAATCTAAGGTACAATATATTTTTGTGGGAGAAGGGTGTAGCTACCTATGTATTAGGTTGTAAAATAAGTTTATAACGTTTTTAAATATTTCAATTTAATCCTCTCTGTGTTTATAAAACCATGTTTACTTGGTCAATTATGTTTACATATTCAAAAAAAGATTAGTTAAGGTGCTATTATGCATCAGTTTTAACCGATATCCCTTTTCTTTAAGTGGTATTTTGCTTGCTCAAAATAGAAGATGAATAAGCCATTTTCACGATAACGCTCGTCCTTACGTGTCTTCGCAGACCCAGCAGAAATTATAGGAGTTTGGCTGACCTGTGATCCCCCACCCACCCTATTCACCAGATCCCAACAGATTTTCACTTATTTCGGGCCCTTCAAAACTCTCTTAACGAGAAACACTTTAATTCGCTCGAGGACTTCAAAACGCACATAGAGGAGTTCATTGCGCAAAAATCTGAGAAGTACTGAGAGGACGGAGTTAAAATCAAAATAAGTCATATACAATTAATTAAAAATAATTACAAGAATCTGAAGTTTTTATCGAAATCATCCGTAAAAAACGCTACGAATAACAATAGAAAAATCCTCAAACTAAAATCATTTCATTATTAAATGTTCCAGCAACAATTTTTTTTTTCTGGATCACTTGTAATAGATTGACCTGATATTGTAAGAAGTTTTAAAAACAGTACTTGGAGTCTTTCAAATAAACCCAAAAAAACAAATCATACATCATCATTTATAAACGTATAATCCTTTAATTTATTAAAATTACATATTGACACATTACAGACCAGTAAAAAGATTTTTATTGAGAAATAATACAATCAGTCAAACATATATATACATATACATATTAGTGCTAATGAAATTCATAACAATTAAGATAGATGTCAATAGAAGTGATTCTTTTACTATTTTCACATTAGATTCAAAATTTAATTAATAAATCTCGACGAGATCCATATTTATAGATTTTTTTGAAAAGATATATACGTTTCTATTACTTAAAAGAGAAAATTTATAATCAATTTCGCTCAACACGTTCCACAAACTAGTATGATATACCTCCAGCTCGGTCATTTTCCATATGTTATATGAAAAAATTATCCAGTCCGATTGTAAATATGAGATCCGAATACAATGAAAAGAATACTTTATGTGATCCGTAGGCTAGAACATACGGAACTTTAAGCGGTCCCCCAGCGGGAGCCCATAGCGTGAGCAGTCCTGTCTCTAACGTTTCGTGTGCTTCATTCGACGCCTCCCCACGCTCCAACGATAACACTTAATTATCAACTCGTTATCATTTAGTTGGGCCTTATTCCAATTTCTGTACGTAGCTAAAGTATCTTACGAGTCATGTTGGACATAGCCTCAGTAATGAACTTCACAAAAGAGTTTTATTAAGTAATAGATAATTCTTCGATAATAATAAATTCTATCCATATCCAACATTCTTTATTAATGATTTTAAATGTCAAACGTTTCGGCCAACATGAACAATCTATTAAATGACAGCTTTTATTGCAAGCTTATTATTTATATTATTAACCATAAATTAGCATGCTTTAGCTATAATTTCACTACCTCACATTAACTATAAAAAACTTCAAGCTATTCTGCCCCTGGTCTGATGTAATATAGTGAAAATAGACCTATGAATCAACAAATTAAGATACAATTTCCTTAGTGGTTTATTATTCGGAGCCTATTCGGTTCTTTTCTGCTCTTTCAATTTCAGGGATTATTAGCATTCCTTCTTCAAATTCATTATTTTATTAACTTTACATCTGTAACACTGGCGACGTTTCGAACGGTTCGTACATCTTCAGGGGACGATTTAAAAAAATAGTAACGAAGTTTTTTGTAATATTAAAAGTTTTGAAATAATCGAAACAAAATACTAATATTTCACAAAAATCTTTTGGACATTTAATAGATTGTACTATTATTGAGCGAACTTAGCTCTATTAGTGAACATTTTGTTGTTTAAATAAGAATGGAAATGATTATGCCTTGTTTAGTATCTTAATGAAATCTAATTAAAAGTTTAAAAAGTTAGCTTTTACGACGTATAGACAATCCGTTGTACATAGAGATTGCGCTCTATCCAATTAGTAATCGTGGTTTTGCCAATTAGCTAAGGAATGTTAATTATACTGCTAAATCGTTAAGTATAAGGAGGCAAGAATTTTTTTTTTAGAATAATAACACCAGGCATAGAAAATGGTTATAGTGCCTTGGAGTAAGAAAAAATTTAAAAGTAAATATAATGGAGCAATAAAACATCATAAAATATATCTAATGGTAATAAATTGTGGAAAAAATGACACAATAATAATTAACAAAAATAAAGGCTAATAGTGTTTGCGTAAATACAACGTTTAAATGAATGTTATCGAAAAATATCTAATTATGATTTTTATTAAATGTTTATATTTTATTTTTTTTATTATAATCTTTATTGGAATTTACAACTGTACATAATGTTAAAAATGAAAAAAAATAAAATAAAATCTAACATAATAAATAATCGGTTATATAAACGAACAATATAAAATAAAAATAAAATAACGTCCATTAACAAGAGCAATACATGTTTTTATGCATATTTTTAAGTTTTCTATGAAAATTATATTAAATGTAATAAAAAAAAAAGAATAAAAAGGAAACAAAAACTGATCCTCTCACAAATCAAGTCTCATTAGGTATCTTCTAACAATAATAATTCAATAAAAATTAAAATTAAAAAAAAAAAAAAACTTCCCAAGAAATATAATTTTTGAAAAGGAGACATGTTACATTTGCTAAAGTGTGCTTGGTTAGTATATTTTAAAATCAATTTGGATGTTTTAATACATAATGCATGTGCACCATAATGATATGTGCAATATGATATAACTAAGTATTCTGTTCAATTGAATTACCAAGCAGAGGAAAATATTCAAATTTATCCTGCTTCTGGTTAACAAACAATCACAAATAATAAAGCAATGTCTGATTCATCGTAATGTTTTATAAATAAAGTATAATTGGTCATATATTAACAGAATACTGGTTTTTCCAAAGAAATCCGGACTGAAACGCATGAGGCGAGGCATTACAAAGATATATGACGATTATAACTCCAAGTTCAGTTTTTCTTCAGGCGTGATAAGGGAAATAACTGCGTTAAATGGCCTAACCACAACTTTACTCGAATCGTAGAAGGAAGGTGTCTCACTTGCGGGATTCAGATTCCTTGAAAATCCTTCTTCCTTATACGTCTCGGCAAATTGGCCAATTGTCGGTTTTCCCTCTTTTAGAGTAAATACTTATTTTTTTCCATTTAACTCGAAGAATTTTTTAATTTATCGCAATAATTGTTTCCAGATCTAATAAAACGAAAGTATTGCTGCGCTTATAACAGCTACGTTTTTAAGACTATTTTCATCTTCCTATCATACGTCATGAACACAAAAAATCTTCAGTTGTTCCCTTAAGTATAATAACATAACTTATAAAATATACTTGAAAAAAAAAAAAACTATTTTTTCAGTGTGGTAGATATGACAGTAATAAAGAAAAAATAAATTGAAAAATTTTGTAGATCTTTGAAATAGATTTTGACCAACCAAATCTGTCTGTGACATACTCAGACTGAATTTATGGAAATCTAAGCCTTTAGTTTAAGAACATTTACTTAATTAGGACATAAATTGTAACCTGTTACTATGGCTACTGTAAATATTAATAAAAAGATAATTTTCTTTTTTAAATAAAAAATATTCTTAATTTAACTAACGTTATATCTATGAATATATCCATGTAAATAAAAAACAAGATCTACTGGAAACATAAAAAAATGTAGTTAATTTAATTTTGACCCAATCACTTAGAGAGCAGGTAATAAACAGGTTCCTCTGTTTTTGTTGTAAGGCCGTTTCCAACTAACAAAACTTTTATAAGCGTCTTGAGGTTATGTTGTACTGAATTTATAGCTTAAATTAAATTTATTTATGAATCAGGCATATTTTTACCTTAAATACGAAATTTGAGTTTCGTACACCTTTTCATTTGACACTTAATTATTTGGATTCAGGATGCCTTAAAACGTGTATTTCCGTTAAAAGATTAGATTGAAAATTTTCCATGATCGCAATATTTTCTCTTATGTATTTTATATATAAGTGAAAGTAAAATTACTTTGATGTTTATAACATTACTTTATACATTTTTTTTTCGATTGAAAAAAAAAAATTAAAAACTAATGTGCAGTCATTATTTCCTAATTCGAACCATATCATTCGACAATGTGATAAAAGGTGTAATTTACTCATTTTTTAAAAATAAAGCCATCTAATTAAATTATTGATGGTTTCGTATTTAATATGAATCTCCATAAAGTAAGGAAAGTATCCAACTAATAGACTCATTGACTAACTTCTGTATTTTTTAACCATTTATTTAATATTTCAGTATTTTTCAAAATGTTTTAATTTACTTTTGGATCTTAAATAAATTTTCAGTTGTTTTGAATTTTTTTTTTTTAATTACAAAATATATTAAATATCTGTAATTTATTGACATTTTTGGGGGATAGGGAAGCGCGGTACCACTATGGTAAGGCATAATGCTACTAACTCCAAGGACCTAGTTTCGAATCCGGTTGGGTAGAAGATTACTTTCTGTTACACAGTTGCCGTGAGTCAACCCTGTGGATTTTTGGAGCCCTCCTGAGGTTCACCAAGCCTCGTAAAGTGGGTTATCTTAATTGGGGAAAATATTTATTCTAAAAACAGTGCTTTCTGATAAATTACTGAACCCATGACTCTTCATATGTCGTGGGAATTCATATTACATT
>NW_027114701.1:128088-133004 GCF_000696795.3 Halyomorpha halys | reverse complement strand
GTTTCGTACACCTTTTCATTTGACACTTAATTATTTGGATTCAGGATGCCTTAAAACGTGTATTTCCGTTAAAAGATTAGATTGAAAATTTTCCACGATCGTAATATTTTCTCTTATTGTGTATTTTATGTAAAAGTGAAAGTAAAATTACTTTGATGTTTATAACATTACTTTATATAATTTTTTTTCGATTGAAAAAAAAAATGAAAAACTTATGTGCAGTCAGTATTTCCTAATTCGAACCATATCATTCGACAATGTAATAAAAGGTGTAATTTACTCATTTTTTTAAAAATAAAGCCACCTAATTAAATAATTGATGGTTCCGTATTTTATATGAATCCCCATAAAGTAAGGAAAGTATCCAACTAATTGACTCATTGACAAACTTCTGTATTTTTTAACCATTTATTTAATATTTCAGAATTTTTCAAAATGTTTCAATTTACTGTTGGATGTTCAAGAAATATTTTTTTTAATTACAAAATATATTAATTATCTGTAATTTATTGACATTTTTGGGGATAGAGAAGCGCGGTAGCACTATGGTAAGGCATAATGCTACTAACTCTAAGGACCCAGGTTCGAATCCGGCTGGGCAGAAGATTACTTTCTGTTACACAGTAGCCGTGAGTCAACCCTGTGGATTTTTGGAGCCCTCCTGAGGTTCACCAAGCCTCGTAAAGTGGGTTATCTTAATTGGGGAAAATATTTAATCTAAAAACAGTGCTTTCTGACAAATTACTGAACCCATGACTTTTCATATGTCGTGGGAATTCATATTACATTACTTTTTTTATGTATATATATATATTCTGTTTCTTAACTTCTACTAAAAAAAAATGTTTATGGATCGTATTTTTGGTTAGTTATATTTTAAATAGTGTTATTTCATTATATTTGTATACTTGATGCTAATGTCAAGTTATATTTTTTTCTTATATAGCTATATTTTATTTATTTTTTGTATTGTTTTTACTAGACCAACGATCTCTGTATGCTTCTAGGCTATAACAGGGGTAGATAAAGTAAATTTAGGTGGAATACTTGAAATTTTACCTCGATATTTTAAACATTACTTTGTGTAAATTAAACATAAAAAAAAGTAAAAAACTCATGCGCCTGTATTATTTCCAAACAAAAATGGGAAGCTAATTCCCATAATTACTTACTTAGGCTAATTTATTGTATAGTTGCATATATAAATTTTGCTGCTTAATTTTAGGTTGTTCTGCAAATACAATCTAACTAGCTCTTGAATACTAATTATCTTTCCAGCTACAATGAGAGTTTATAATAACTCCAATGTAATTTAAGAGCATTACTCATTTCGTATTAAAAGTGTGCTTTCAAATAGTAAACTAATCCTAACTTTTAATAAGAAATACTTATGATATATCAATATACTACGAGATTCAATATTCGTATCATTATTTCAGTTGTCTATTTCCACACATATTTGAACAAGGTAGAGCACTCGAATGTTTTTCAATAACAGTAAAACACTTTTTCTTTTTAAAGCCGATCATATTTTACATCCGAACTTTTGTATGCGTTACAAGTCTTTAAAAATCTGTCTTTGATAAGAAGAGTTTTCAGTCACGACTTTACCAGGTAGAATTCCTCGATGATAAGACTGCATTAGGCTTCCTAATCTGGGGAATTTTCAATTAACAACGTCATGAATTTAAAGAAACTTTTAAAGGCCACCAGCTGTAAATGGAAATAACTTAACTCCATACATTTGTTTACTTGGGAAATGGCAATCATAAATATACAGCCTTAGCAGTGAAGAGGCGGGAGGCACAACTGTAAAGCTAATCTACAATGTTCTAACCTAACTCAGCCATTTATTTATTATAATGAAATTCTCCTATTGAAGGTAAATTATCTCCTACTCTCTATTAACTTTTCTTTAAACGTTGATTCGAAATAATACATAGAACATGGGACTAACGTAAAGCTGATAAATTAAAAAAACAACTACTAAGCAAACACTGAAATTTATTAATCTGAATTTAGGAAGGAAGATTGTAAAAAAAAGGAATAATTGATGGGGATAATAACATTATTAAACTAAAATGAACAACCAGACATTCCGTCCCTGAGGACGAGTCCTCGGGAGAATTTATGAGGCTCTAATAAGTGTGATCGTGGAACATGCAACCTAATATAACTGAACTGATAGTTTTGCAGCGGTCGAAATACCTATGTCAACAACTTCAGCTTAAAAATGTCGAATGTTTTCACATTATTTAGCTTCCTCATTGAAGTGGTACGTGTTTCAATACTTTATTTAATTTTTGTACGTACTTTTCATGAACAAGAGATACCACCCTTAAAGGTGCGCTAAACTTAAAAAATGATTCTCTGGAAGATACTTACTAATAAAAGTGATATAAATATATTTAATTAATGGAACGGAGGCTTAAAAAAAAATTTAATAAATAAAGGAGTTAAACGTATCATCTTATAGAGAAAGGTAAATAGTGTGCACATTTTAAAAATAAGAAATTTAAAAATGGATATATGCGCTATTGTATGTAGTACGCCTCATATATAGTTTTGTAACACCATATGTAGTTTATACCGGTTCAGAGTTTATTAATGGCTTAAAATTGATACCTGAATGATGACGTAGCACTTGACGAAGAATTTTCATTACTGAATATTCATTACCAGATGTTGGCACATATCCAACCAAACGAAACGTATAAGGTATACCATAGTAGACTCCCTCAATTCGAATTTCAGAAGATACTTTAGAAGAAACTGCCTCGTAAGATCCGAAGACTATTCATCCAAAGTTGCTTCATCCAGCGCGGAGCTAACAACCTGACACCCCTTCCCTTTAGACATTACACTGCGAAACAGCCGACTGTAGGACCAACCCGCCCGCTATCCATCAAGCAGCCTGTTAATCAGTGGCATATAGACCCAACACCTGAGCCGGACAAAGGAGATAGATGAAAGATCCGATGCTACCGGTTGCTGCTAACGACTCCAATTGTACTCCTGCTACTACCAACTACAAGCTGCTACACACTTCTCTTCTACGACAATAATGAATATTAATGGTCCTGCCTATCATCCATCACCTCCTATCTTCTTTATGGGCCACTTCCAACTGGTATACCGTTCGTCAGATAGGCCACCTGTTTGTCCAAACACTTTCGGCTAATTGTAAACATCGGGTAATACCACTTCATAGTCACAGGAGTT
This sequence comes from Halyomorpha halys, assembly GCF_000696795.3. Lineage (NCBI taxonomy): Eukaryota > Metazoa > Arthropoda > Insecta > Hemiptera > Pentatomidae > Halyomorpha > Halyomorpha halys. Next base: position 129,782 of record NW_027114701.1, on the reverse strand, counting down.
AGTACTTAATACCAATGATCAATAAGCAGATTAGTAGTATTTCAAATACGCATAGGATGCGTTTGGGCTATTCCCCCAAAGTTTAATTATAATCAATAAAGTCGCTTTGACTCTCCTATTTAGGGAGCCAATAAAATAACACGAATACAATTTTAAAGCCAAATAACAATAACTCAGACCCAACGCAGTATTATTATTATTTTTTTTTTTTAATTAGAAAATTAGATAGTTTTCAAGGAATGAATATCTTTATTTTCCTGTAGCAAAAAGACAAGGTTTCGAGAAAAATATCTGTCAGAAAATCTCAGATTCGTATTCGACAGCCCAAAAAATGTGAGAGTTGCAAAAATGAAATGTATTGGTAAATAATCTGAATAAATATTGCATCCCTGTCCTGCCACCAATATCCTATTATAACAGCTCCCATGACTATTAAAAAAATATTTAGGGAACACTGATTTGCCAAATTAGTTGAACAGGATTATGTACCACTTTCTTATTACAAAATAACTGGTTAGACGATATAGTAGTTGCATCTCTAAACTCCACACTATACTTTAGCCATTAATTATAACCACACTGAGTAAATCTTGCTAATTAAAATAAATCGCCTAACCCATTAACAGAAGCTGGACGAGGCAGCCTCCGAAAAGACTGACTGAGAAGGATCTAAGGCCAATATTAAATGATCGGTGAACGAATTCTTTAAGACACTAATTGCGGGTCCGTGAATGCCGACCTAGAGCGGTTATTACCCGGCCATTTGTTTTGCATCATGCTAATATGATTAATTATCCCTAGAGTTCTCTTGAGTTACGAGCTTACTTTTCTAATTCCCATAATTACCGATGAGGAGCTCCTTGTCTTGATGGCTAATGACAACCGGAGGTTCTTGCTACGGCCCTTCTCTAGACCCATTTATAACGGTCTTCTGTAATCCGCTTTTAATTCTTCTTCGCTCTTTTATCGTCTCTGAAAGCTAGTTGGAAGGAATAATAACAGATCTAAAGTCTTCGGGGGCAATCATACGGAACGAATATCAAACGTCAAAAGATGGCACTATGTAATCATGAATAATCAAGAATAACAACAAAATGGATCATTATCACTGAAGTAGGATGGATAAAAAGGCATGGTTACAATTAGGTGATTTTAGCCTGTTACTTAACACAGAGTGCAGCACTTGGGCGTTATTTTGAAATTAAGAGGGTATAATAATATATAACTAGCTGCTTCGATTTTACCAATATTTCGCTATTAGTACATTTTGGGTTATATGCCAACAATGTTTAATTTTTATCATAACATTTTTTCTACAGGATAAATCAGGTTAGCAATACTATATCCTATCCTAAACAGAAATTCCAAACTAAAAACCAGAAACAATGGTTCTTATATTTAAAACAATTCTCAGGCCACTGCTGATGTACGGCTCTGAAGTCTGGGGAGCGGCATACTTCACGAAAATGAAAAAAACTACAACGTTTAAAAATAAAGTCCTAAGAATCGCAGTAAATGCTCCTTGGTTCATAAGAAATAGCCAATTGCATCGCGAATTACAAATGGAGTCAATAGAGGATTACATCAAAAAAACGGTTCATGAAGTTCCACTTTCAGTTGCCGACAGTTAAAGGAGCAGTGGCCTACAACCTGGGAAACCCAACCTCAACCCGAAGACTGAAAAGCCCAGACTG
>NW_027114701.1:123610-127803 GCF_000696795.3 Halyomorpha halys | reverse complement strand
CATGTAAGGCCCACCAGGCCGATCTGGTATAAAATAAAATATATAAAAAATATACTGGATAAATCCAGGATTTCAATAGCTAAGAACCTTCCCAGAACAATACTGAGTATTAAAAGAAATGTAAATCGGGTAAGAAGTTTCGGAGATCATAGATAAGAAAAGAACATTTTGATTTATTTAGGTAAACATAGCCGAGACTAGAACTAGCCAATCAACGGAAGAACCTAAAATAGTCGTTAAAGTAGCATTTTAATAGAGTATGTGAGATTTCATCTTATCGAGGTTGTGTTTTAGGTTTTATAGTACTTAGAAAATAAAAGATTATCACTAACACTTAATAATATGAAATCTTTATTTTAGGTTCAGTAATGAAGAAAATAATATAACTATGGATAAAATTAAATAAATAAAAAAAATATAAACATACATTTTTAAGAAGCAGTACAAGATAATGCATTTTCCTGAAAGAAACAACACTCATTTTAGAGGCGAAATTGAAACCAACATCAATTTATTTTTACTTACTTCTTGGATAATTTTTGTTTTAGACCAGTCTTGTTCTAACGGCCGCTTCTTCCATACTGACTGATAATTGCAATTCAAGATCACTGCACACACAGTGTGGAATTAGTCTCGAATGGGTTACAGCTTATAAATTTTTCACGTTGATCAAATTTCGAATTTAGTAATTTTGTAAGACAATTTATGTCTATATATCTATCTATTGTAACCTCTAAGATCACTAATAAACCTTATTTTGCCAATGAAAATTCTCTTCGAGTACCAGAATACAACCCATAGTTTTTTCAAACTTCATACAGTACCAAATTAACTAGTGGTTATATGTAATATTATGTAGTCGGTGCCAAGCTGAAGTGGCCTATCTGCTAATTTCTGGGAACATTTGGTTTGAATTATGGTTAAGGTCAGGATTTTTGTGCAAAAGCATATTTTGTTTATTTGTTTTTGTCAAGCTCGGGTCAAAAGTCTTTACGAATTAATGTACCCCAATGAAATTAGCAAGTTTAATTTTGCATATTTGACGATAAATGCACATCATTACCTGTTTCGAATATTTTAGTTAAAATGCAAAAAAATTCCAGTTTACAATTGAAAATTCATGTCCATTGAATTAGTAATAAAACAAAAAATATAATAAACACTGCCTTTAACAATTCCCTTTAACAATAGGTTTAAATTATTTTAGTTTCCGTTTTTTTTTTTTTTTTTCGGAACCCTCTAAAACAGAAATAAAATGTGAGTTAGTAGTGCATTACTGTGTAGAAAGAAAAAGTAATTCGTGTTGTGTCTTACCTTAATTTCCGAAATTCTACTTCTCCTTCATGTCCGTTTTACACTGCTCTTAAGTTTAGTTTGTTGTTTACTTTCCCTCCGAATCGTAGTATTTATTCTTTTTAAAATGTCAGAAGTAAGTTCATATAGTTCAGTTCTAAATTAAAATCTTGGAGTGACCTCTCCTAAACCAAAGATTAAATGGATTTTACAATTGTTTAGGGCAACTATTGTATTTCAAGCAAAAGAAAATCGTTCTCCATGTCCATACAGGAGAGCTCAATTATTATTTTTCTTTCTGTTGCGCATGTAACTTGACCAGGGATTGTATTTAGATATTACAACAAATTGCCCCACCAGTGTCACAATCCTACTAAAGTCTAAACGCAATATAATTTCAATTTGCTTAACCAAGAGAAATAAAATAACTGTAAGGACGCAATTTTATAATATGATTTGAATGGAGTAAATCGCCCTGTCCGATTTTCTATATATATTGTATTAAATAAGATTTCTATATTTTCTATCTTTCGTTTCATTCCTATTTTTGTTAAATTTTTAATCCATTTTGTTGTTTCTTTCTTTATTCAGAACCTTCTCTAGGCATATTGTATATTTTAAACTGCATATTTCACAGGTTTGTATTGCATATAACAGGGCATATTCTGTTGATTTTTTGTTACTGCATAATAACCCGGGGTCTTGACTATAGTTGTAAGTGTAATTTCTGATTTCAAATAAAATCAATTAATTATTCTATATAATTAATCAGTGACGTCACATATTCAGTTAGATTTTTTTGGCGCAACGAAGAGAAAAGAAAACCTCGTTTAAATGCAATGAAATTCTAGATAGCGAAATATCCAGATGGGCCACTTTGTTCCGATGTATCCTATGTTAGATAAACTTCACATTGCAGGAATTATTAAATTAATTTACACCTTTACATAAAATATTTTTATGAGCTTCACCGACTCCTACATAGACTTATACGAATAATATAAATAGAATGTTATATACTATTAAAATATTATTATGAGGTTTTACATTTAATAAATTTTATAGAGCAATAAATTTTGTACATATATCTATATATACAATATTGTATATTTGTTATAAAAGTAGACACACATTAACATCAGTTTAATTATTTTAAATACTTTATTAACTTCAAGGAAAATTATTAGCACCACTGAAGGAGCCTTTTCAGATAAAAGTAAAGATTATTTGGATAAATATGGATATAATCTACTCTGGAAAACAAAACACGCAAGAATGTTTTCGATCACAGTCTTCTAGATATTTAACCTAATAACGAGCTGGCAATTTACACTTTGAGTAAAAGTTATCTGAGACCAAGTTTAGAATACTTGGGATATTTTTATCATAATTATATAGTAACTGGGGGAAATACTAGATTTTTTTAACATATACATATTCAGTCAATATCATTTCAATAAAATAATGAAATATAAGATAGAAATTTAAATAAAACATTCAGAACAATGTTCTTATTACTTTATCAATACTATAGAATAATTATTAAAAGTACTGAAAATTAAAATGTAAAGAAAAAAATTTAAACCAACGTATTCATAATAACAACTAAAGTACATTCAGCTATGATATAAAAAGTTTATTCACAAACGAATCTGTTGAAGAATGTGTACAAATTTTAGAAGCTGAAAGAGGACAAATAAAAATCCTTAATTAGAATCCAAAATCCGATAAAATATTCTTTTTTTAAAATCTGTCTACTCTAATCCGGTACATCTTTTAACAATGCTATATTTAATTATCAATAATTCACAACACTTTAACTTAAGCACAAGAACAGTGTTAATTTCACTGCGTGGGTTTGCAATAATAGCAGACATAAAAACATGACAACTCATTATTGTTGAGAATATTATCGTAACGTCAATTTGACAGGTTCTATTTTTTTCTTATTACTGCATAAAAAAAAAAAAAAAATGCGTTTCGGGATTAACTCATTTTTCACAGGAACTTTAAGTTATAAGATCAAAATTCAATAAGATTTTATATATTAATGGGTTAAGATTTAATTAAATGTAGTAAATTAATAGGTTGGGAGGTGATGATTTTTTTTTTATATATTATAAAAGTAATTTTAGTTCTAATACCCGTTTAGAAAATGAGTATTGTGGGGCCATTTATTAGGTCAAATTATTGGGGACATATGCCAATCATTTAATTGGCAAAATAGGGGTTATAAGTATGTCCTTTCTTAAAAATTATGATTATACATCTTGATGAATTTGTTTAACCTCGAAGTAAATTGAAATTTAAAGAACCGATTTTAACTAAAGCATAAATTCAAGACATTCATTAACTAATTTTATTTTTATCAATCAATGTGAAATTATAAAAAAAGGCAAAAAAAGAAAAATGAGAATACAAGCCCGATTTAAGTTTTTATTTTTATTTATAAAAATTATCTTAGGAATATTATTTACTAAAATATTATAATATCATTAAATAAGTCTACTTCTTCCTTATCTAGCGTTAATTTGGCAATGAAGACAAAAAATATATGTGATAATAATAATAAGATACGTATTAATTCAAAAGATATTGCTGAAAAAGCAAATCCTTTTCTGATTTCTTTGTCGCCAAGGACCCTTCGTCATGCCTTTATAGTCGGGTTGTGGGCCGAATGGTCATTTGATTTTTCACAGCGACTGCGCCTTACTGGTTTCACATAAAGGCAGATTCGGAACGGATAGAAAAATGTGACGGAATGGTCTAAAGGCTACGTGACTAAGACTAAGCTAAAAACTTCTTCGAATATTTTTTTTTAATGCTAAATATCGAGCATTATACTAACATATTGGCATTAACGATATAAAATTTAAAGATGAAAAAAGTATTCAAAGATT
>NW_027114701.1:97661-123525 GCF_000696795.3 Halyomorpha halys | reverse complement strand
TCATATTGTTTTTTTTCTTATCTTCTCGTAATACATTTTCTTTCAATAAGTCTCATGTTCATATTATCTGTAATCTTCTTATTTTCTTGTTATTCTGTACTTCCATTAAGGAAATACTTTTTCCACAAAATAATTTATTATCTATTCTGAACAACTCATAGATATACTTTAGCTAATAAATTTTACTCAACTATTCTATCGTATTCATGTAGTTATTGATGAGTTAACGTGGGGCGAAACGTTGGCTCAATAAAAATAGTATAATCATTTACTATTTGAGTTTTTTTTTTTACCGCACCCGGACCATATTCCATTCATCTAGACTCGCGGTCAATCAACAATCTTCCAGTATATTATTTTATTTTTATTTTCCCCTTCATGATATTAATATTACTATAATCTCATATTGTATTTTTTTCTTATCTTCTCGTAATACATTTTCTTTCAATACGTCCTCATGTACATATTATCTGTAATCTTCTTATTTTCTTGTTATTCCATTAAGGAAATACTTTTTCACCAAAATAATTTATTATCTATTATGAACAACTCATAGGTATACTTTAGCTAATAAATTTTATTCAACTATTATCGTATTCATGTAGTTATTGATGAGTCTTAAATTTTAATGAAAAGAAGAAAAGGGTAAGGAGCGGGAGAACTCCATGACATATTTTATTGTATGAAAATTAATTAAATTGTTAAAAATTTTACTAATCCATTAAAAAATACAAACCGAGGAAAAATGGCGAAAGGTAAGAGAAATAAATGGAGATCTCTGAAACAACTTTTAAACAATAATTCATATTCAACTCTCTAAATCTGTTTGGAGGCCCTTTTGAGGTATGGAAAAAATGTGAAAAAAATAAAAGAGTTAATAGATGTGATAGATAAAAAAGTTAAAACCCCAAAAGGCATTTCTCTATCAACTCAATTCATAAGCGAATTTTCAACCCCTTAACTTAATTTGAAGAGACTACCTTTGACTTCTAAAGAAGGTTTCTCTCCAGTCACAGAATTATGACTGCAAATCTATTCCTTATTTTATGGTATTGTCAACCAAATTTTGGTAGATATATAATTAGTAAACCACCTCCTCACCATTCGATGTAAATCAGTTTTTAGTCATTAGTTCCAGTTGTACAGCCATTTATTGAACTTTATTTAGCAGGCACAAAGAACTTTCCCCCCACCAACACAATAACATTAGCTGAGTACTGTAGAAGCCCCCAGTTGTTAGTAGTGCGTGGCAGCGCTCTCTAATTTGGCCCTGCCCGCCTCCTAATGTCGCACTTCCGACCTAACCGTGTGCTTATTACTGTCTTCCAGTTTTTGGGCTCTACCAGTCTCTTTCATTCATATTTTCTTCCATTCATAATTCTAATATTACTGAAAAGAAACATGTAACGAAATTTCGAATATAACGAAACGAATATATACTTAAATAAAAGTAAAAAAAAAATTAACTACCCAAAATAGTAAAGGTGCTATATTTCATACGATTGAATGAGTTTCAGTACACTAAATCTTGAACAGAGAAATGATTTGAGCTAAGAATATAGATACACGCTTTATGATAAAACAAATAAAAAAGTATAAACTTCACTATAATTAGATAAAATCTATGCGAAGTGCTAAATAAATCAACAAAAATATGCAGTTTCTTAATGTACTTAAAAAAACAACTTTATAAAGCTACTTAAGATAATTTATAGGTAGTATTCAAGGTTTTAACTATAAGACATTTGCGAACGACTAAGCCATCGTTATCCATGATACAGAAGAGTTTGATTACATATTCGGAAATTTGAAAAACAAATATATACAGATTAGGTTATTAACGCTGAGAAGATGGAACTTATATATTCCATCCAGAAATGATAATAATAATTCTCAATGAAATATTATTACACAGATAAATTAAATTATTATAATTATTCTATAATTCGAAAAATTCTATAAATTATTTAATACATAAATAAAAGTATATTACCAATGAGAACAATATTCTGGAAGATATTGAGAAAACATACCTGAGATGGTATGGATATTAAAAAAATAATTACCAAGGGAAGTTTATTCGTGGAAAATATATGGTAGAACAAAACGAGGTACTGATAAAAAAAAAAAAAAAAAAAAAAAAAAAAAAAAAAAAAAAAAAAAAAAAAAGGTACTGATAATGAATTGGTTGTCGAAGATCAAGGTAAATCTCAAATATTCCTTGGGCAGAACAATAGATACTTTAAAAATTTCCGATCGATGTGAATCATATGCTTTGTGCTTGATGATTCATTTTGATAGGAATGGTTTCATTTTAAACATGGTTTAACAGTTCATAAAGAGTACCTGCTACAGAGCAGACAAATAAGAAACATTATCCAGTGCTCCCTTGATGAGACAGTGATGACTTATGATAAGAGTAGGGAGGGGCAGGTAGGCGCCAGCCGGATGTTGTTACCTTGCTACTAAATCAGCTGCTCTACGCTCTCCGCTCTCTCTATATCATCTGGCAAACGCTAGAGCGATGATTATAATGGAAACCATCGATGACTTGATCAGAGCTGGAATCCTAATTTTGTTAAACATCTTAATTTTATTTACGTTAACTTTCCTATGTATGAAAGATATAGTAAGAAGCATTGTAATCATGAAAATTTTAAATCCTTGCTTTCTTAATTGTTATATAAATATCTGATTCTTCTTCTGTATAATTTACATTAATTGCAAACAATAAAGCGAAACCAAAATAAACTCCGGTGGCCGTAATTAAGACACTTACACTGTACAATATAGCAGTAATGAAATATGTGAAATATATTATGTAGCATATTTATTATAACAACTAAATTATTATTATTACTAGTAATGCACTACTAACTCACTTTTTATTTCTGTTTTAGAGGGATCGGAAAAAAGAAAAAAAAAAAAAAAAAAAAAAAATTATTATTACTAACTACTATTTATTTGTCTCAGACATGACTACAGTCACAGATAAATAAGGGAGTTTAGACAATTTTACTTACTTACAAATTTCCTTATAATCCAGATCTTATTCAAGCAGAAATGCCTTTTGAGTCAATTTTAACTTGCTTTGTGGTTTTTAAAATCAACTATCTGTTCCAAGATAAAAGTATTTGTTGCCACAATTACTTTTTTCAGGTAACATGAAGAATTCAAAGGCAAACTCCTGGAATTTTCTATTTCTTTCTGACCTACTAGTCAATAGATTAGTGTCACTTCGGCGTGCTGCATCAATGATTCTAACCATTTTATTTCTTTTACGAAATGCCCGAACTAAATGTCCAGGAGGTTAAGCAATACTCGGCGGTTATGTTGCAATTTTCCAAATGTTTTTCTGGAGTACATCGTTAGTAAGGCACCTCATCATTCACCAGTAGTCATAAGGTTCTGCATAAACATTTGTGGTACATTTCGGTCACAATATTCTGCCTTTCAAGTTGTAAGTCCTTACCAATGTTTCACACACATTCCACATAGATGCTGTTTAGATTCATGTGTTTTAAAGCAAAGACGACATTTATATGATTGAATGATATTTATTATTACTATTATTGTGTTTGATTACATATGGATGCTTATTTTGCATTTATATTGCCTACAAAGTCATATAATCGCCGATTTTTATGATCTATAAAAATATTATAAAATCTAAATATTTAATCTATCATTATATTATACCATATTAATAAGGTACTATACATACTCTCAGATTTCAAATGATGTGCTAAAGCTGTCTTATTATGTTGCAGGTGTGGTTCCAGAACCGCAGAGCGAAGTGGAGGAAGCAGGAGAAGGTTGGACCGCAGGGCCACCCCTACTCGCCCTACCCGCCTCCAATGGCTCCCTCGCTGCCGAACCCCTTCTTGGGCCTGAGGAAGCCCCCAGAGTGGCGGCCCCCGGTGTTCCTCCACCGGCCTCCGCTGCTGCCCCTGTTCCCCGGCCCGCCCTTCCCACCAGGGCTCCTGGTCAGCCGCCCCAAACCAGAGCCCGAGCTGGACATGCGCTCCCACAGCATCGCCGCGCTCCGCCTCAAGGCCAGGGAGCACATGGAGTTACTGGGAGGCTCCGATCTCGTCAGCTAGCCCTCTTACTGTATCGGCCACTGTAAATAGCTCTGTATATATCGAACTTCTGTAAATAGATGACTTTGTATTTAAAAAAAAAATTAAAGCATTCGAAAAAAAATGTTTAAAAAAATAAAAATTTATAAACACATTGTATTTATTAATTAGATGAGAAATGTGTGGCCTCAGGCACGTTTTGCGATATGAAGTATATAATAAGATTGTAATTTATTCGCGATAGAAAATGGATTTTACAATTGTAAAAAATAACACTCCGTCCCTTAATTGACAATGTAATTTGTTTAAGTTTTATAATATAATATATTTGTTGGAACTATTTTGTTTTTGTTTTTCCATCCTTAACGATGAAGATCCCTCTTCAAAAGTAATTGTTAGAAGATTTGAGGAATAAATATTTGTTGTTTTTAACAAACAAACTCGCATAGCAACATAATTTACAAAATACAATTTTCACAAGCACACAATAAAAAAACATTATTTATAAGGTATTAGGTATTTATAAGCAGCTTAAGAAGACAAACAAAGCTTTAAGAATTACAAGAGTAAGAGTTAATAACTTGAAAATAAATTTAGAACCACTCTAGCATTCATCGTCAATGAAAATGTATATCTTCATCTCACGTCAATAATCCAATATAGATAATCAAATAAAAACACTATATCATTTGAAAATAATACAGAGTTTCTTTTATATTGCATGTTAAACAAGTAAACAAAATTTTCTAATGAATGTCTGCCAAAAAACAAAAAAATCCTCATACTTTTTCTCCTTTCTGAATGATTAAATAGCTTTTTTTCTGATCCCTCTAAAACAGAAAAACAATTAATTAGTGAATGCTTTATTATGTGAAAAAGGAATAAATCGTATTGTGTATTACCTTTTACTACCTTTGGTATTTTAAGGTTATCTGTAATGTTTATTTGTTATTTGTGAAATGGCCATTCTAAATGGTCCTATTTTTAAAGGCCATTTCACAATAATTAATAAACACTACAGATAACCTTAAAATACCAAAGGTAGTAAAAGGTAATACCCAATATGATTTATTCCTTTTTCACATAATAAAGCATTCACTAATTATTTTGTTTTTTATATTTTAGAGGGATGGGAAAAAAAGGCTATTTAATCATCCAGAAAGGAGAAAAAGTATGAGGATTTTTTTGTTTGAATGCATTTTTTTTTAAATAATAAAGATTTAAAAAAAAAAACTTGTAACTGCATTTTAATTAGAAATAAGACAATAAGCGACTTACAGATTAATGAAAAATATATAAGATACAATAATGGAACAAGAATTAGCCCCTCAAGATGAATAGACCGTTCGAAACGTCAAAAGGAGTCCTTTATTGATCTTCAATAGATACAAATAAAATATTGAAGTAAAAAGACAATTTAATCACACAGTAAGCAAAAACAGAAAATTACATTAATTGCCTTCTAATAAGAAACTACTTAATTCACATAATTAAACTTCTTCAATGGATAGAGAAAATGTTTATAACATAAAAATCATTCTGTATTTTTTCATCCTATATATTTTTTAATCAATTAGAAATAGAAACAACAAATAGAAAATTAAATAGATAGCCTTGATATTATTATAGATAGGATTTTTTGTAGAAGGTAAAATAACGTAGAAGTGATAGGTGGTAGGTGTCTCTTTGTTTTGTATGCCATTCCCTCTTCTTAATTAAACCAGCGGTTCCTGACTGGTGGTCCGAGTTAAGGAAGAGGGGATATAAGGAGAGGTTAAAGGGTGATGTTAACAGGGTTGAGCCTTCCTACCCTGCCACCTCACAAGAAACGGGGATGGGGTGAGTGAGCGCAATAAAGTATTAACGGAAGTGGGGATGTTATCAAAACATTTTGCGCGCTTGTATGTCTTTGCGTGATGTTCTGTTGTACTGTTTCTAGTTGTAGTTCATGAGTCTCGTTACGTCTCTCTAGTGATGTGACTCTACAAATCCTTTGTACAATGTTGTTTTGATATCGTTGAAGGGACTTTAAAGAGGCTGTTGGGAGTGCCGTGGAGTGCACCGTCTAGTAATCAGAGTCAGAGTATTGCTTTGTATATTAGTATTTGAGTGACACTTCTGGTGAGCAGAGTAGATGTTTGAGTGAGGATCTTATGTATTAAAAAATCAAAACATAATAGCTGAGATATGATGGTACAACTAGGATAAGACTATGTTAAGTATGATTTGCATTCAATGAAAAATTATGTGGGCGTCACAGGTATTATTATAATATTAACAAAGGAAAAAGAAGGAACATTTGAATAAACAATCACTAGTCATTTAAGGCAAATGATAACAATTAAATGCTGTAAAATGAGGTGAGATTGTACCAGGGGAGATGAGGATAGGTCAAGACGGAAAATCAGTAAGTTCTCTTAAGTGGCTTATTAATAAAGCTATTAGTTTTCCTGTTTACAACGGGGCAGGATGTATGGCATAACAATTACCATCACACTCCTCTGATGCAATCTTTGTAACTTTCGTAATTATTTATGACAACAAAAAAAGAAGAAGATAAATAATTCCTATGAAAGTATGAAGTTGTATAAAACTACGCAATTATTTGAAGATTATAAAAAAAAAAAAAAGTATCTAATATCAATAACTATATAACTAATGTTTCTGTAATTTGGGCATCTAGATAAAACTAAATGATATATTCAATATAACTAAAAGTAAATTCGAATTGCTAGATCCAAGCCTTAGGTGTAATTTGCCATTCCATGTAATTATTAGTAAAATGAAAAAAATAGAGCTAATATATTTCAAACCAAAAAGATTATTAAACATTTTATTGTCATTATTTATGTGAAAGTAAAGTTTCATAAGAATGGAATTTCATTAATTTATTGATAAATCTGTTCTAAATTAACAGAATTTTATTGTGAAATTGATGTTTCAGTGGTAAACTGTCATCAGTAACGTCCCATCACTGATAGTAAATAGTTTTACTTTAACCTTGTGAGTGCGCAGGCGAGCGAGATATATACTTCTTGTCATATATCAACCAATAAAAGTCCTGTCGGCATTCCAGTATAGCATGAATTTTTGAAAAATTCAAGGCTATTTCGTACCTTTTTACATGAAGGAAATGAATGCTTTTATTGGCTCTTGTTAGCTTTCATTATTATTTTATTTATTGATGAATAATACAATCTGTCACAGACCAAGGAAATGATTAATAATGATGAGTGTCGGATTTAAGTAATCCGATATTTTCGGTTCTTTTTTGAATTTGTATAAAGTCGGCGTTAGGGGTCTCATTTTCTGATGCCCCCCTTTCCGCGGACACCGGAAGACTCCGAAAACGCCGACCTGAGATGCTGTCTGAATTATATATCGTGGCATGCAAGATAGGACCTGGCCTGCCCCTACCAATCTGCCAGAGTCGAGGACATGCTGGCCAGCCACCGATCGAAAACACGTCTTTCTGACACCAGGGGAAGATACATGGTTTCACCATTTTCGTCCGCAGCTGAACCTGGACGAGGAGAGCGAAGAAGACGTGACTGCGGCGGCGAAGAAGCCACACACACATAAGCCACTGTTCTATTATTAGCCCTGAGACCACCCAAATTTGTTCTGGTATAATATTATTGGAAATAAATAATTAAAGCTAACAGACTAACCCTAATTGCCCCTCCAGGGATTAACATTTGAAATAGAAGGAAATATAAGTGTAATTTATGAGCAGAAAGTCTCACAAATTTCAACACCCCACCTTCAACACTAATTTTAATTATAAAAAATTCAACATACATTCGGGATACCTGAAGTGAGACACGGACAGGTACCGATGGATACAATGAGATTAAACACATTCACACAATCATCATGTTTATATACATATATAAATAAATAAACAACTAAAGATAAGATAATCTGAATCAGGATATTTATATAGATAAATAAAAGTAAAATTTTGAACTAAATGTAACCTCATAAAATAAACCCTCCAATCCCATATCACCCTTGAAAAATGGTGCCAAAACTGTAGGATTAGAATAAATTCCAAAAAATCCCACCCTTTACCCTTCATCGTAAGCCCATAACATCCTACTCCAGAGTGTCCTTTGATAATACCCCATTTATTCCTGTCGAACAAATCCGTTACTTAGAACTACATCTGGACAAACGACTGACATGGAATTCTTATACATGACCGAAAAGACAGGAAACAGCTCGTCGTGATTCCGACTATTACAACATTTACTGGGCAAACGATCTATACTTCCAATCCATTACAAAAGATTGATCTACATGACTACTATAAGGCCTATCTGGACATACAGAGTTGAGCTTTGGGAATCCAATCCTTACAGTTCGAAATCCTTCGTAAAATCCCTAATGCTCCTTACTTTATCACAAATCAAGATTTTTTTTCTCTATTTTTTCAATCCATTTCTGGCATACGGAGTGCGGGAGCAGTGGGGTAGTGCGCGCTGGGATTGCGCATGCCACTGCTCCCAATGATCTTCATCCGTTTGGTAGACCTTTCTGGTGCGCATCCGTCTGGGTGCCTCCTGCGGTTACCAGGCTGGTCCAGCCCTCCTGGTCACAAATCAAGTTATCCATCAGGACCTCAATGTCCTATATGTTGCCGATAAGGACAGTACCAGATACCAATCCTTCCATAATAAACTTTCCCACCATCCAAACCCACTTGTTTCTAACCTGGCTTCTCCTTCATTACCTAATAATCCTCCTAGGCGTCTGAAGATGGCCTCGAGATTTTCTCCTCTAGAAATGTTATTGGGGTTCTATCAATGGGTAGATTCTCCACATGTTTGTATTATGTCATTACATCACCTATAGCAAATTTACTTTTGTATTTATTTTTATACAGTTGTAAATAACAATATATAAATTATAAAAAACAAATTAATAATAAAATAAAAACCATCTATATCCATCACAAGATCCCAGTGCTGCTTTCTCACCACGTCACAGTTACTTAGCCAAACAGTGGCGCAGCGGCAGGGGAGCAAAATTTCGCAATAACTAATAATAATATCTAGTAAAAGTTGTACTATTTCATTTCATGACTTTTTTTTTGTAACCAGTACGGTACACGATAAATATGGTTGTTCTTCCCACAAAGCTTTTTTAAATCACTGCATATTTTTGTTTTTTAAATTGATATACATAAATTCTAAAGAAATGTTCCTCCACCCCGAGGGGCTGACACCCACGCTACGCCACCGCGGCAAGTGGAGAATATGCAAGTGCTATAAAGCTGCTAACATTATGAACATGAATGTTCTACAATATTCAACACTTGAGTGAAAGTTCTATATTTTGGTAAAAAATAACAGCTTCATGAATTAAAATTAGTCAGTCACAAATATATCTAACAATATGGGAGCATTGTCAATGTACTCAACAATTAATTAATCACTTTTTAATGAAAATGTATTGTGATGAGGACTGAATGACTTTCACCATATCATTAATTATCAATATCATTTTAATATATATTTTTTTATTATCAGATCGGTTTGGTGGGCCTTACATACTAGTTTTATAAACAGTTTATTATGAAGGGTAGGTTTAGTCTCATGCCATATACATTCCTGACTATGTACGATGTTTTAGAAACTGCACAGTTCTAAATAATAAAGATCAATTATAAAGAAAAAATAGAAACATTAAAATAATGTGACAATGACAGATAAAATGAAAGATAAAATAGCAAAGAAAGCAAAAGATATTTATAGAAGTAATAGAATAAGTAATCAAAAAATACTGAATAATAAATAAAAGAATGGAAAAATATATAAATTAATTAATATAGGACTTATAGTGGATATCTTGCATCAGCCTGGGCTCCCGTCTTCGAGATGCGGTGGGTGGGATTGCCCACTTTGTAACAGCTACTTTAACTGCCCTGCCAGTGGCAGGGAGTGGAATTTTATGAATAGTTTTTTGATGAAATCATCTATCTATTATTAGTAGTTCTTAATGTAGCTGTTTCTTACAAACCAGGAGGAATCTACCGCGATTTTCAGGGCCTAATTTCGGAATTATTGGAATTATTTTAATATGATGAAATACTAAATCGCAAAAATGATTCCTAGCAACTGTATGCATTTCATAATGCCCTCAATTTTGAACTTGAATAACTGAAAGGACTGAAATATTAACAATACAATTTAAAAATAAAATGTATATTAAAATGTAATTAAGAATAACCTGGGGAAAAATTTGGAGCATGGATATTGGGTTGGAATTTATGTACAATAGTGTACATGACGTAAGGTGATAAGTTCAAATTGGCTCTTAACCCTCCTAAAAAAAAAATTCTAGTTACCAAGTCTTTTTCCGTAATTACTCAGCTACAATAATTCTCAAAGCAGCTTCTTCAGACACATTTGTTGTAAGTGTCGGAAGAAAGACATTCAGATAAAACAATTATTTTACTAGGAGTACCTTTAACACTACATTACTTTAAAAAAAAAAGTAATCCTTTAAATATAATTTTTTTTTTCAATTTATTGAGACTGGTATTTATTTATTAAAAAAATCAAATGGTATCCTTTTTAGTCTCAACACCCTTTATTATATCAGTAGTCCAACGTTTCGGCCAATTCGGCCATCCTTAAGGACAATCTAAACATTAACAGTTTATTATACTTTCATTTGTAACAATTATAACAACAACATTATTACTAATAATATAATATACCTTCAATTATAAATTCTCACCCCACATAAGACTAAACAAGGATACCATTTGATTTATTTAATAAATAATTGATTCTTTTAAGTTTTATGTTAACGATTCTGATCACTTTTGTTGCTCTTATGGGAAATTCTCTTTAGAAAAACAATGAAAAATGTAATAAAATCTTATAAGCATATTTTGAAAACAACTTAATAGTGAAGTATATATTTGTTATTACTTAAGTTTGAAAAATCTGTTTAGAGACAATTCGATACCGGATTCCAGATGTGAGCAAAGAGCTTACATTCGGTTTGACCAAGAGATGGTGTGAGTTGACAAACCCTCTTGTTCTCTGTCATTTTTGTGCCAACGAATGAATAATAAAAAGCTATTTTAGGCGAACATTAATGTAACATTAGCTAAACCACCGACTTAGCAAAGTGAATATTTTTTTGCATCGATATTTATTACAAATTGAAGGATTGTTTCAAATATAAATATTAATCATTAAACGACAATGATTTTCCAGTCTGTAACTCAAATGAAATTGATGTAGGGATATTGATGAAATTGAAATAGGTAGAATCGCTGTTTTAGCCGTCAACAAAATATATGAATAAAGCAACAGAATATTCGATTTTGAAAAACTTCGAGCCGATATGAGTATTAATGTGCATCTTTTGGAAGGTATAAGTATAGATTTTTTAACAAATTTTGGGAATTTCGAGGAAGAACAGAGGAAATTGTTCCACTAATTATCAAATTATTCATTACAGTCTTATTTTTGCTAATTTAAAAGAAGCAACTCGTGGCTACACAAAGGGGCTATATCGACGCAAAGTCATGCCATTAAATTACCCCCATACATTATTATCCATCTGACAGAATTTTGTGAGTACTTTAAATTTTGTAAAACAGTAAACAGCGACAAGTCAAAATCGTATATTTTAGAGGGATATATAGAGGGAGAAATCGGATATATATTTATAATTTGTTTTATAATGTAAGCCTGAAGTGGTCTACTTTCTTACTAAATTTAGGTTATTCTTCAGGAGAATAGTCCAACAATATTTATTTTTTGTCTATTGTTTCATGTCTGTGTATGTGCTTTTATTACAGAGTTAAATACATTTTTTTTTCGTACCCTCCGCTTGAAATAGATATGAATGATAAACAAATATGTCAGTTGCTATGGTATGCTGAGTTAAATTCAGTGAGAGAGAGAAATGCTTTATTCATCCTTGCAGCCCAAATATATCGGGTTGCTACATTACACAGGATAATTATTAATCCGTGATCGCACATATATAAATTACATATACTTAGATGATATAATAAAAAAGAAAGAAAACAGTTTTTTCTCCTCCATAGTTTCCTTTTACAATCAATTCTAGTCTACACACTAAATACAAATATTTCAATTCATTCCTTTTTTCTTTACCTTTCTTGTCCCTTCTATTTCAATATTTCACAATGTTTATTTAATTTTATCGACAAATTCACTCTCCCGAATTCCCCCTCTCAGATCCTCCTCAGTGACCCGTTAAACAAATTCACTATTAAACAGTAATGTGAGATCAAACCAGAGAAATAATAGTCACAACAGGAGATCAGTTTACAGTAAAAGAAACAAATAAATACATTTTACCCAAAAAGAACTAAGACATAGATTTAAAGAAAAATATTACAAAAAGTTGGTTGACAGATTGTTTAAAAAAGTTGGTTAAAAACTATAAATTAATTTGATGATCCAATTTTGACTACTATTTTCACTCATACTTATTGGATATATCTCATTAAAACCAATTAGATGAATAAAATGAACGTATCAATCAAGTACATAGTCACCCATACCGATAAATGACAGTTCAAAGTATCAAGTGCAGTTAGTTTCATTGGGTTTGCTGGGAACGTTTAAACTTGTTAGCATTATAATTAGTGGAATATAATTGTAGAGGCTTGGAGGATCTTTAAAGCTTCTTGCTCAAAACATTAAATATGTATTGCTACAATTAATATAATTTGATGTAATATTTTATCGATTTTTTTAAAAATTTATAAGTCACATGGATCTGTTCCAACATATTTGCCTGTTAATATTAGGGGGTAGTGAGAAATGTATAGAATCGATATATCTTTTACTGTATTTGAAATTTATTTTAAGAGGGGGCTGAAAAGAGGGATATTGGGATTTTGTCTAGAGTCTGATGATGAGGCTCACTAGGTTTCGTGATGTCAGTAATAATTTATGTTCTCAGTCGAGTCTCGGACTGTTTATGTGTGTTAGTCACCTTTGTGGGTGTTCTGCTGGTGTTAATGTCTGGAATAGAGGGTTAAAACTGCGTTGGATGCTCTTGAAGAATTTGATGTACCTTCGTGTGATGAATTCCGTCATTGTCGGCAGAGTATTGTGTGAACGTGGTCCGTCTCGGCTCGTCTTACGATGCATCTGAGCATACTATCCAGCAACTGTCGCAAATGCTAGGTTAGTCAGCAAAGGTGATAGGGCTTGCCTGATCAGACTCTTGTAAATCACTAATTTGAAGCGAAAAAAAAAACTCTCCGTAGCTCCTACCTATAACCTACTTCTTTTAAATTAGGAAGAGCAAGTCAGAGAGGATGTGCACTTATCTACATTCTTACTGCCTCATCTATTTGTAATAACAATATTGGGAGCGAATAATAAAATAAAATATAACATCTAATTATTTGGAGTAATAAAATTAATAACTAATATAGTATTATTATGCATAACACATTTTTTTAGAAACAAGATTTGGACCTTTTAAAATATAACACCCACGAATCTCTAAAATCATAGATATTACACTGATTAAATGTTTGGGGAGTTAAAATATTCCTAGATGTTACAAGAACTACACCTGATAAACCGTTATATATTAGTATGGGTGACAAAGTACTAGATACATTAATATTTTTATTTAATTGATTTTCAAAACCACACCCTCTTGGTTCACACTTTTCTCAGGTATGTCCAGTAGTGTAAGGATGGGTGAGAAAAAGGCATTGGTGGTCGAAATGTCAAGATAATTAGGCCTGCAACTGCAGGCAACTCAGTTGCAGGCCTAACTTCTACGCCATAACCCCTGATGAAGACCTGAAACTCAGGTCGAAACGTCGGCATAAAATAAACAAATATTTTTTTTTAATTTATGTTGTTCTTTGCTGACCGCACCCCCCGACAAACTTCTCCAATCGTTAAGATAATTAATTTAAGTGTTAAATAATAATAAAAATAAATATTCAGATTGTCATTTCCCAGAAAATTATAGACAATATTGTGGGAACAAGTTCGTGAAGAATAAGTTTTATTAAGAAAGTTACTTAAACCACTTCTTGTTAAAAGTCGTATGTAAGATATAATCTTTATGATTCACATTAAATATAATATTTCGAGTCACTGTTTTTCAGAAATTCAAAGTATCAAGGAAATCCTGTAAGATATATGAATAATAAGTATCTTTTTTCTCTGTATTTGAAGATCTACATAGTTTGCCGTGAGCTTTCTCAGATTTTAATTTGTTTCAGTATTTTTATTGGTAGAGGTACTACTAAATAGGATCGCATGAGTATTCATGATTCATACAGATCAAATTCATACATTAATTTTAGTAACTTCAATTCTCAGTTTTCAATTCTCAAGAACACGAAAACGTGGGTTTGATACAAGGAGAAATCTGGTTCCAATCCAGATATTTTTGGTAAATATATTTTTTTTTTTCCTACGCCACAGGAAGTGGGCTATTACGTCATTTTCCCTCTCGCAGCCCAATACAATTTTACCCTTCCTCTTAGTTGGTCCCCATCTCTATCCACATTCCGCTGAAGATTTTTGGTAAATATGAAAACATTTATGAATTCTCTTATTGATAAACATATAGTAACATATCTGGCAAATAAAAGAATATCGTGGGTCATTCCATGCCTTGATAAAGAGTGGATCACTCATGGAGAACCACGAATATCAGATAATGAGAACCAAATTGTGAATATGGATCCTCAGGTCTAAAAATCCATACCCTTAACTAAAATGTAAAGAAACATATAAAAATAGTCTATATTGTTTCAGAACATGTTTCTGCATTTTATCAATAGAAATTCAATACACTTTCACCAAAATGGACGGAGGGTAGTCTTGCTTCTAGAATTTTAGAACTTATTTGTGCAATTGTCTTCCAAATCAATTATCAAAATGGGCTAGAGCAAGGCTTAAGACTGACTGAAGAGACTGGGTCGTCTTACTGTATGTTCAATGTGTGGCAGTAAGTCGTTTGTGGGATATCTCAAATCGAGGAAACACGGATACTCGTCCCAGCTCCTCGGAGTTCCCCAATGTACGGACGATACATGATTTTTTTTGTAAAAACCTCAACACTGGTCCTAATTATGTTACTAATAAACTTAACCATTACCACCTGGACTTCCTATGTGTACTCATACTTTCATTACAAATTACTAAACATACTCGTTCCTCAGCTTGTTTCACAATCAATTCGGAATTATCGACAAAGGCTTTTGAAATGAAATGAATGAAAGATTGTAAACATTTTAAAATAGTAATTTTTCATAATTAAATATTTTCTTAATCACTTAACATATAATCACTAAACCATAATGAACATTGCTAAGTGCTTAAATTGGAAAACATACTTATTATTTTTAATATTACATCAATTTGGAGATGAGGTGAAAGTTTATGCTACGCAGAACATCCAGAAAAGGCTCTACTAAATGGAGAGAAGATATTAAAGAAATACTCAAGTCAAGATGGCTAAATGAGACAGGAGAAATTTCAAATTTATAAATGACTAAGGACGTGACCTTTGAAAGTGTTATCAGAGCGAGTAGCCTTCCTCAATGAGGTTAACAAGTTCCCCTATATGAAAATAGATTTGTTAATAGAGCGGGAGATTTGTCTATCCGTCAGGAGCGCTTTGTCGACGTCAGGCGAGCGGCTTCTAATTGCCGGACATGTGGGGATGGGTAATGAATCACTGGATATTACTTAGCAATATGATAATGCGCCTTGGGTAAGTGCCGGTAGCCGCGTAGCATCAATCAGAACGTCATTTCCATATTTCATTTGGCCATTCGGTAGCCTGTTCCCTGATAGATCATCTTCCCCCGCCGGTTATTATGTTAATCTAAATGTTAATGCCGGAGGATCGCTCTCGTTTGTCAATCGGCGACTTACAGGAGCCCCTCTCTCTCCATTCATTCTCCTTCTTCACTAATAGTGTACTCGTCAATGGCTACTACCTATTCATGTGCTTACATCGGCAATTTTGTCGAGATAGAACTTTACCAAACGGTAGTTCCATTTCCCTCCTTTGGCCGAATGTCCCATATCCGCACATTGATGATCAATCCTTATGGCACCAATAGCGACTAACACATTTTAATCTTACTATCAAAAATATTTTAACAGGAATAGAATTAAACACTATTTATAAACGTTTTATGAAAACAAATGTTTTTATTATATTCTATATCATTAAAAAAAAAGCTCGGTCAAAATTGTGATTACTCTGCTTTTATAGAATAATAAACGCTTGAAAACAACGAACAAAATGCATGGGGGAAAAGGAAGATGTTCAGATACCCTAAATGCATTAATTACCCCTTCTTTTATGATAATGTTCTGCCCAGAAAATAACCCTAAATTGCGGTATTCAGTTCATTTTAATGAAAGAAAAACAACTTTTATGTTGGAGCTGTTTTCGCTACAGTCTATAAAAAACAAATATTTTTTAGATATTGGAGATTATTTAACATTAAATGTAAACATTTTGAGTTATACGAAGATGAAATTTTTTTTTCTCAGGTATTTATTCTATATGTAAAAACGTAAAAGGATTTAGTTTGTAATAAACGCCTCGATGCAGTTTTCATGAAAATTGTTGGGGACGTTTTAGAGCTACAGCCCAGTGCTTAAAAAGTTCCTCTGCATTGGGCGAAATATGGGCTAAAATTCACTCCCACATTATCACTTAAGGAATTATCCCACCAAGAAAATAACCATGAGTAGCAAATTTCAGCTCGTTTGAATAAAAGGGAGACGCGGAAGGTTCTTTTCGGGAGAATTTAGAAGGTCGCACAATTGAATTAAGGGAACCACATTCCGTAAATATAATTCAGGTTATAGCATTGCAACGAATAAGATGAGCCTGCAAGGTTGTAGGGCTTAGTAACGAAAGGATCCTTAAAATATTAATAGACACTAAACTGATCGGGTAATGTCCGAGGAGTAGACCGAAACGTAGATGGGAGAATGGGATCAAGGCTAGTTTAATAGTTTTTGACGGGCGTCACTGGACGGATTTATGTAGGGAGCGATTGGTGCTATAGGCATCAAACCTTCGGGTTCGCTAAGCTGTTCCTCAAGAAATACTGACTACAATAATATTTTTCAAGATTCTAAGCATTTATATTTAAGTAATCATTTGAAAAGAGGCTTTATGCTTAGAATGAATTGTTAGTACATGGGTACTCGAATAAAAACTACCAATTAGTCTAGATTAGTAATTATTACTTTTATACACATATATGGTTATCTAGACGAAGGATAGATAAAGTATTTTAAAATTGTTGACTACTAGAAGAAATGAAAGTACATATCCAACGAATGCGTGAAGTTATGAGTAAAATGGTTTGAATAAAATCACCATCCATTTTCATTTTACACAGCCCCATGACAACCCACAAGACACTGACGATGGCAGAATAAAGACAACTACACATCGAATTATGTCTCTCGTTGCAGCACCGTATACCCAGGAATATCATAAATTAGCATGTAGTCATAGTAAGTGCATCGTATAACCGCCGAGTACTTGACGATGTTAATTTATGTTGTAAGAGTAAATGACACACAGTGTAACCAGCTGGAGATTAAAAAAAAACAAATAAATAAATAAAGTTTCACGTCATTTAATTAATTTATTTATTTTAAATAAAATTAACACATGAAAACCCATACGCGTATAACATACGTTTATGACGAATCCATTTATTTCTTGTTCAAAGATTATTTTAAATTCTTTTCAGGTTTCTTTTCTTTTCGTAAGCCAACCACAGAATTTCACCTGATTTTGAGACTAATAACCAAACCAATCCGTACTGTCAGAATTAACAACACCTAAAAAATAACAACTTAGTTTATGAATCACATTTTAGTAGATTCGCTGTTTATTTCTTATATTAAATTTTAAAAGTATAAGCAGGGTGATATAACATTGATCAAATAAGTCGAATTTAATCTATTGATCCAAATACATTTAAATATAATTTAATAGACTTTTATCTGGCTTCTCCGTACAGTAAAATGTCAAATGATGAAAAAATTAAGATTTATTGGAATTTCCTTGAAGTATTCTTAAAATTAGTCAATTATCACAATGTGTGATGTATGTAATGTATGTATATGTACAACAATGTACTTCAACTATAATTAAATATTCTTTACCATAGTTTCAAGGTCACTTACTAACAATAAATTATTTTTGACAATGCTATGTCTATCTTTACCATTATTACTTTCTAAATGGAAGGACCTGTTTTGTTGCTTCTTTTTTTGTTTTGAATGTTTTTGACCTTAAATGCCTCTGTACAAATTGAGCACCTTGTGGATGATAGCTCCCGGGCGTGGTCGTGGGTATTCTGAGGTATGCCTACTCCGCACCGGAATCTCTCGCAACGGCAGAAGAGAAAAGTGCCGACAATCCTTGCCTCCAGGCTTTGCTTAGAGTCACCAAGGCAAACTGGAGTACACTGTGGCAGTGCAAGTTTTAGCGGGAGGGGTACCACTCGACCTTCTCCTGCAGTAAGAAATAATGATGTTTAGATTCAAGAGAGAAGGCACGGCAGGTTTGCCGGCAAATCTGCAGGTGAGGGTTGACGAGAGCCCAAGTAAATCGAAGATAATTCTCCGGGATGATACCTCCGAAGAGTGGAACCGGGGTTGGATGGAAGAAAAGTGGGTCCTCCCAGACTACTGGCTATCTCCATTTCTCACAGGGCATGGGGGATTTCGAGCCAAGCTTCATGGCCAAGGGATGGATATCGACCCCAATGCCCTAGTTGTAGTGTTCTGGAAACTGCCAAGCACATCATCATGGACTGTACCGCCTTTGATGAATATGGGCTAGATTAATGAGGGAAACCGGACTCTACTCCCTCACAGAGAACGCCTTCCTTCAGCTAGCAAGCGAAGAAAACTACCCGTATCACAAAGAATCTGTATACGGGTGGAAAACAATAATTGGACCAAGCATCTTCAATCTTCGTCAAAGAACAAGACCAGCCCCTGGAATGCCTGCTGACGGAAGAGGTGCAGAAGACTGAAAACTGAAAACTAATGAAAACTGTTCATGAATCATTAAAATTGTAAATTGATTTATTGACAGTAGTTTAATGATGGACATTTAACATCGAACTGCTGTTGCACACTTGTATTGCTTATAAGGCAGGGGATGGTGAAAATAAATAAGATAGCTGCTGGGCTATAGCCAAAAACCTTGTTCTAAAGACTAGCGCTATATCAGCTCCAACGATGTTCATGAAACTTACTAAAGTCTTCTCCTTCGATCTCTTTAACGTTTTATCTATGTACATCAACGAGATAAAGTATTATAGTCACTTTTCATTAGTTTTTTGTATATCATCTGGTACACCTCAGTTAAATTCTCTATTTGCAAAATAACATTTTTTTTTTTCACCAAATATATGAGGCTGTATCGTATTCCAACTGTTTTATTAACTCAAAATAACCAAACTGCTTCATACCGAGCCTAATTATTATTTAAATATCTAGGATCTGAGTGAAAAAAAGCTACAAAAAAGCACAAAAGAGTAACTAAAACTTCTATTTCCAAAGAATTATCAGAGTTCAGTTAGGACAGTCTAACTAATAATCGCGATAAGTACGGATTTCCGAACTTTGTAGGTGATGGTATGTAAAGTGAGTAACTGTTTAATATGCTAAGATGAAAAAAATATTAATTGGAAAAATAATAACAAAGATACAGAAATGATTTTTGTACTAGCAGTCTAAGCGATTGGAAAAAGTGTGCATGGACGTATGGAAGCCTAATATAATAAAGTTTCTTAAAAAATATTGACTTAAAACCATAATATGAGACCTAAACCAAACGATGGTCCCACTAAAAAGTTATGTTCAAGCCCCTGTTTCATAAAAGTATCAGTTCACAGTACAAGTATAGAAACAACGTGGTAATTGCAGTAATACTTATTTTTTTCATAATTGGGAGGACTATTAGTGATATTACAGGAGTTTAAAAGTACTAAAGTACAAGTTACTATTGTACAAGTCAATGTAATTGTATTAAGTTAAATCGATAAGACTAATAGTATTAGTTTGTATTTTATTATGAAACTGGGCCCTGGTTGACAAAAATCTTCTTATTTAAAACAGACATATATTTACGTTTTTAGTCCTTATCGATCAATTGTAAATATTATATTTCCTACAACATGATCTCAATAATTAGTTCGATACAGGCAAAGCAATTGGGTTTTTTTTTCCGATCCCTCTAAAAAGAAAAACTAGAACATGAATTAATAGAATTGCATTACATGAAAGAAAATAATTCAAAGTGAATACTACTTTTTTCTTCCATTGGCAGATGAAGGTGTCCAAGTGAAATACTTAACTGAGGTTGGAGGTGACCCTTCTGTGAAAAACTCTACTTAAATGTTTGGAGGTGACGGGTTTCCACGATTGGTGTTGTAACCTCAATCCACCCTTATGTGTTGAAGGTTAAGCTTGATTGAGGGATCCTTCGGCTAAGTGTGAATATATTATTCTATTTTAATTGCTTGTTTGTCTTTTAATATTCCACGCAGAAATTATAAAAATTAAGCGTTTAATTCCTTGACATCATTTTATATACAAATAAAAAAATATTTCCAAATTAAATTGTTAGACCAAATGTTTTAATTAATCATCTTAAACTCGACCGTAGAACAAAGATCAGAACGGCATAAAAAGTGGTGAAATTGTATAATTATAAATCTAATAAAAACCGGATATTTTTAAAAAGGGCCGATGAGCAATTATCAGCTATCATCAATGCAAATTGCTTTCCCTAGTGGATGGCAACAAATTTATAACTTGCTAAGAAAAAAAAAATGTTTAAAGAACCTTATATTAACAAAACATTTAAATAAAATTGCATATTAGATGCAATTAATTCAATGCAGCATCAAAGGAGATAAACCTAAATCGAAGCTCTGAAATCTACGCCCACGGACACCGCGGAGATTCAGCTCTGATTGATAGACCAATTAAAAACCTTTCCTGGAGGAATTTTAATTAAACGATTTTTTATAATTTACCTTTTATATGATTACCTTCAGACCGAAAATGCTTAATGAGTTAAGTATTCTCATTGTAAATCTAAACTGTTGAATAGAGCAAAGGTAAAGGTGTAGGCAGGCCTTCAACTTCACCGCAGGCCATTAGTTTCCCCTCGCTATATCTTTACCCTAACAGTATATCTTTACAGATATTGTTAAGTATACTTTCAGAGAGCCGGAATCGGTGGACTAAATTATAACACAATCTAAGATCTATTTCATTGACAGAAATATGAAATCGGGAAATCCTTTCATTCATAAACTAAAACATTAATTTCTTTAATTTGTCATTCCATTAAAAAATATCACGGAATCTTATTTTGCAAACACCTTGGGCGACCATCTGGAATAAAAAGAAAAGTTTAAAAATCAACAGGTATGTGTTTATGAAGTTATAATGAAAACGGTGAGTGAAAGAAAAGTTGATATCTTAAGGAGCGTTGAGAATTTCAATTGAGTACAACGAATTTCGATTGATTTCCAATTAAAATTAAAACATATAGAAGAAATTTTATGTTTTGATGAAACGCAATAGTTTTATTATAGGGTTTAGCGTTGATGTAGATATCCTATTTATCTTGAGTTGTGTCAAAAAAGGAGCTCTTTCGATAAAGGTTCAAATGTTTTTCAGGGGTATGAATACACGAGGAGGCCCCTCACCTCCGGACTTAAAATAGCTCCTTTTTAGAACGGATAGCTCATATATGATATTAAACATAACAGGTAGCCTTAATATACCAAAGGTAGTAAAAGGTAAGACACAACACGAATTACTTTTCTTTTTCACAGTAATGCACTTAATAATTCATTTTATTTCTGTTTTAGAGGGTTCGAAAAAAAAAAAAATACTTAACAAAGATTCTTATATAGTAAAACTAAAAATATGTAATTTGATCACAAATAAGACTTCTTTTCGCCGAAAAGTATGAAATATTTTAAAAAATGCTAGGATATTTTTAATGGTAGGTCAATTATCAAAGACCATTGCAGGGCATTATAATGGACTTAAAAATATAAAATAAATACTGCTTATCTATTTGATTAAGGATGCTTTACAAGATCAATCATAGCGAATTCAATTACTTTGAGTTCATTCATAATACATCTCACATTTAAAATTTAAACATAATTAATTTCTTAAAAATAAATGATTTTTTTAAGTTTTGATTAAATTCTTGTAGGAAATTCTCCCATGAAGTACCAATCTGACTATAAATATTTGATTAAATCTAAGAGCCCTAACGAAAATAAAAAAAAATAAATAAATAAATAAAAAAATCAAGACTGCAACTGTCCCTATTAAATTTTGGTTGTCAGCCGTTCGTAACGTATTCAGAAAGACACACACACACACACAAATTAAATATGATGAAGAATATTAATATAATCTGCGATCTGTTCATACTCCTCATTCATACACAAGCTTTTGTACATACATTAATTTCATATTTTAACATTAATAATAACCCTATGATTGCATCCCTAACTCTCCAATTCCATATAAAAGCCCTTGAAGAATGGTGTCGTAATTGGAGAATTAAAATAAACCCCAACAAATCCCATCAAATCACTTTTACCCTTCATCATAAACCTACCGACTGCCCTAAAGTCTCCTTTAATAATGTTGATCTTAACCCTGTCGAACAGATCCGCTACCTTGGACTACATCTGGACAAACGACTAACCTGGAATCCTCACCCAAGACTGAGAAGACAGGAAACTGCACGTCGATTTCGACTATTACAGCACATACTAGCCAAACGGTCTAAACTTCCAATTCATTACAAAAGACTAATCTAGATCACTGTAATAAGGCCAATCTGGACATACGGAGTTGAGCTTCGGGGCTCCACAAAATCTTCAAATTCCTCTCGTATTCAATCATTACAATCCAAAATCCTCAACGCTCCTTACTTACTTTGTCACAAATAAAATCATACATAAAGACGTTAGTGTTCCATATGTAACCGATTTAGCCCAAACCAGATATCATTCCTTCCATTACAAACTCCCTTACCACCCAAACCCACTAGTTTCTAACCTTGCTCTTCCATTCCTGACAACCCTCCGAGGGACCTGAAAAGGAGATTGCCACGAGACCTGCTAATGTAAAACGTCATTACAGTGCTACCAATGGGTAGTTTCTCTACACGCCTGTATCACTATTTTAACTGAGATCAAATTTACTAAATGCTTTATAATGTACAGTTTCAAATAGCAATAAATAAATAAAAATTATTTTAACATTTCTTTTGAGTAATCCATAACGATTCGATATTGGCGATATTTTTAGTATTCCTGAAAATACCATATCTGTTATCAACCATGTTTAACTATTTAAAGCAAAACAGAAAGGAGTGCAATCTCCCATGTAATTTTATTAAAAACAAGAAATAAGAAGTAGGTGAAAAAAAAGAAATTTCATGTTTGTTTTTTTTAATTATTTACTTACCATCAAATTCCTCCCATATCCAATCCTTACAATCCAAAATACTTCGTAAAATCCTTTCTGCTCCTTATTAGGTCACAAATTAAATAGTCCACAAAGACTTTAAATTTGGCCCGAAATAGATATGCGTCTTTTCATTCCTAACTCCTTACTCATCCTTACCCATTAGTTCTTAATCTCTTATCCTTAAATAACCCTGATAATCCTCCAAAGCGTCTGAAAAGACGATGGCCACAGGACCCTCTAATTTACATTAATGTTTGAAGTATCACTATTGGGTGGTTCCTTCCCAAGACATTCAAGTTTTTGAAACATTTATCCAATTTACTTATCGTATTTCTTTTTTTTTTTTTTGTACAGTCGTAAATTACAATAAATAAATTTTTAAAAGATTTCACTTATTTGTGACATATTAGTCAATAAACTACAAACACTTATCACGTTCTAAATAGATTAATAAAAAACTAAATCTTTAAGAGTCTGAACTGTTTGAAGCGTCAGATACACTGAAGTATTCGCACATTGAAAAGATAATATTTGTGGGTTTCATAAAGTATAACCTATTGGTTTAAACTTCAGCCTGCATGAGAGATAATCGAGTAGGGAAAAGCGCAGGCCAGCAGCTATTCCTTTGGAAGACAGGACCGCAGCATCTATCTCCGAAACTTTTTACACCAACTGGATATCTCGCTTTGGCGTCCATGTTTGGGTTCGGATAGGATGAGCAGCTGATGCTTAAACGTTTAAAACTTAATTTTTCGAACATTTAAGTTATTTAAACCAATTATTCAATGATGCGGAACGTAAAAAAAGTTTGATAGTTTAAAGAGATATTTCTGTTCATTGAAATATTATTTATGAAAAGTGACAGTAATCAGATACTTTCTGGGAGAGTTACACATACTATAAATTATATTTCTTTTGCTTGAGTGGCTCTGAATATTCTATCTCAGTCAGAATTTACAATAACCCACGAAATTTAATGAACACAGTGATTGGCGAATTCACATATTTCCTGCATAGTATATTTAATATTTTAGCTGTCGAGAATTTTCGGAAGAAAAATCTATAAGTTTATATATGTGAGAACCTGTAAATATCCTAATTATAGTTCACATAGTTAAACTAATTAGTGTCATAACCTACGCTGCATAGGCCAAAATATCCAATTCTTTCGCCCTCACAAAGCCAACAATGTCTGAAATCCATAAATAAAAAAAATCTTTTACACACTTTATAACATGAAAAAATCTATTAAATTAAAATCTAGAAAAAAAAGTACTCTCTATATGATTATTAGAATATTTTACTTAATTAACCATTGTCACAAAAAGATTTTTTCTATAGTTATACTAAATATTTATGAACATTTCCCTGACTATTTTAGATAAAGTGTGGACGAGGTCTGGTAAAAAGCACACTTGTCATTGTTTAATCCATTCCTCTTTGAGGCCAGAAACGGGAGTCAGCAAAGAAAATTAAATAAAATAACAATCGCTACAACGTACATTGGAAAAATGGATTAGAAAAAGCTGAAGGACAATGACACAAAACCTCTTCTTGAAAGCTGAAGACGGAACTTGACAATAGCTGGTGGGATTGACAGGAAAAGGTTTCTTGATTTCAAGGGAAGAAGAAGGTTAACAATAATAATATGGAGTACACAGAAACAGAAAAATGAAAAAAAAAATTAACCGAGAAATAGTCAGACTAAAATTATATAATAAAACTAATGCAGAATAGTTTTAAAGATGCGTTAAACAAAATCAAATACATGACTTATCAATAACTTTTTTTTTTTAATTGGTGTTGAAGTAGGAAGCAGATCAAATTAATTAAAAACTAGAGTTAATTTTACATTTTAGTGGTATATTACTATTACGTCAGGTTACTGACGTCAGAGAAATAGTCAGTCCATGTCTCTTTATAAACTTACAAGGAAATGATGTAGTTAAATACATAATTAAACACACTAAATGCTGATATTATGAGAATATGACAAAAAAATTACATGATGTCTGTCCAAGTTCCTCAGCATTGAAGAGAATTAGGGAAGGATATGCTATTATACACCCTCACTGCCATTCTCCATGGTTAGCTATCAACGCTTTAGTGACAGGGATCCCAACCTCGTAAAGCCCTTCTACCAAAAATGACTACTTGAGAATATGTTTATACCCTGAAGAGGATCTTTTATCATCATTGTTTTATTAAGGCATTTCATTGGTA
>NW_027114701.1:90231-97611 GCF_000696795.3 Halyomorpha halys | reverse complement strand
AGCCCCTGTTTCATAAAAGTATCAGTTCACAGTACAAGTATAGAAACAACGTGGTAATTGCATTAATACTTATTTTTTTTCATAATTGGGAGGACTATTAGTGATATTACAGGAGTTTAAAAGTACTAAAGTACAAGTTACTATTGTACAAGTCAATGTAATTGTATTAAGTTAAATCGATAAGACTAATAGTATTAGTTTGTATTTTATTATGAAGCTGGGCCCTGGTTGACAACAATCTTCTTATTTAAAACAGACATATATTTACGTTTTTAGTCCTTATCGATCAATTGTAAATATTATATTTCCTACAACATGATCTCAATAATTAGTTCGATACAGGCGAAGCGATTGGGTTTTTTCCGATCCCTCTAAAAAGAAAAACTAGAACATGAATTAATAGAATTGCATTACATGAAAGAAAATAATTCAAAGTGAATACTACTTTTTTCTTCCATTGGGAGTTGAAGGTGTCCAAGTGAAATACTTAACTGAGGTTGGAGGTGACCCTTCTGTGAACAACTCTGCTTAAATGTTTGGAGGTGACGGGTTTCCACGATTGGTGTTGTAACCTCAATCCACCCTTATGTGTTGAAGGTTAAGCTTGATTGAGGGATCCTTCGGCTAAGTGTGAATATATTATTCTATTTTAATTGCTTGTTTGTCTTTTAATATTCCACGCAGAAATTATAAAAATTAAGCGTTTAATTCCTTGACATCATTTTATATACAAATAAAAAAATATTTCCAAATTAAATTGTTAGACCAAATGTTTTAATTAATCATCTTAAACTCGACCGTAGAACAAAGATCAGAACGGCATAAAAAGTGGTGAAATTGTATAATTATAAATCTAATAAAAACCGGATATTTTTAAAAAGGGCCGATGAGCAATTATCAGCTATCATCAATGCAAATTGCTTTCCCTAGTGGATGGCAACAAATTTATAACTTGCTAAGAAAAAAAAAATGTTTAAAGAACCTTATATTAACAAAACATTTAAATAAAATTGCATATTAGATGCAATTAATTCAATGCAGCATCAAAGGAGATAAACCTAAATCGAAGCTCTGAAATCTACGCCCACGGACACCGCGGAGATTCAGCTCTGATTGATAGACCAATTAAAAACCTTTCCTGGAGGAATTTTAATTAAACGATTTTTTATAATTTACCTTTTATATGATTACCTTCAGACCGAAAATGCTTAATGAGTTAAGTATTCTCATTGTAAATCTAAACTGTTGAATAGAGCAAAGGTAAAGGTGTAGGCAGGCCTTCAACTTCACCGCAGGCCATTAGTTTCCCCTCGCTATATCTTTACCCTAACAGTATATCTTTACAGATATTGTTAAGTATACTTTCAGAGAGCCGGAATCGGTGGACTAAATTATAACACAATCTAAGATCTATTTCATTGACAGAAATATGAAATCGGGAAATCCTTTCATTCTTAAACTAAAACATTAATTTCTTTAATTTGTCATTCCATTAAAAAATATCACGGAATCTTATTTTGCAAATACCTTGGGCGACCATCTGGAATAAAAAGAAAAGTTTAAAAATCAACAGGTATGTGTTTATGAAGTTATAATGAAAAGGGTGAGTGAAAGAAAAGTTGATACTTGAGGAGCGTTGAGAATTGTACAACGAATTTCGATTGATTTGCAATTAAAATTAAAACATATAGAAGAAATTTTATGTTTTGATGAAACGCAATAGTTTTATTATAGGGTTTAGCGTTGATGTAGATATCCTTTTTATCTTGAGTTGTGCCAAATAAGGAGCTCTTTCGATAAAGGTTCAAATGTTTTTCAGGGGTAAGAATACACGAGGAGGCCCCTCACCTCCGGACTTAAAATAGCTCCTTTTTAGAACGGATAGCTCATATATAATATTAAACATAACAGGTAACCTTAATATACCAAAGGTAGTAAAAGGTAAGACACAACACGAATTACTTTTCTTTTTCACAGTAATGCACTTAATAATTCATTTTATTTCTGTTTTAGAGGGTTCGAAAAAAAAAAAAATACTTAACAAAGATTCTTATGTAGTAAAACTAAAAATATGTAATTTGATCACAAATAAGACTTCTTTTCGCCGAAAAGTATGAAATATTTTAAAAAATGCTAGGATATTTTTAATGGTAGGTCAATTATCAAAGACCATTGCAGGGCATTATAATGGACTTAAAAATATAAAATAAATACTGCTTATCTATTTGATTAAGGATGCTTTACAAGATCAATCATAGCGAATTCAATTACTTTGAGTTCATTCATAATACATCTCACATTTAAAATTTAAACATAATTAATTTCTTAAAAATAAATGATTTTTTTAAGTTTTGATTAAATTCTTGTAGGAAATTCTCCCATGAAGTACCAATCTGACTATAAATATTTGATTAAATCTAAGAGCCCTAACGAAAATAAAAAAAAATAAATAAATAAATAAAAAAATCAAGACTGCAACTGTCCCTATTAAATTTTGGTTGTCAGCCGTTCGTAACGTATTCAGAAAGACACACACACACACACAAATTAAATATGATGAAGAATATTAATATAATCTGCGATCTGTTCATACTCCTCATTCATACACAAGCTTTTGTACATACATTAATTTCATATTTTAACATTAATAATAACCCTATGATTGCATCCCTAACTCTCCAATTCCATATAAAAGCCCTTGAAGAATGGTGTCGTAATTGGAGAATTAAAATAAACCCCAACAAATCCCATCAAATCACTTTTACCCTTCGTCATAAGCCTACCGACTGCCCTAAAGTCTCCTTTAATAATGTTGATCTTAACCCTGTCGAACAGATCCGCTACCTTGGACTACATCTGGACAAACGACTAACCTGGAATCCTCACCCAAGACTGAGAAGACAGGAAACTGCACGTCGATTTCGACTATTACAGCACATACTAGCCAAACGGTCTAAACTTCCAATTCATTACAAAAGACTAATCTAGATCACTGTAATAAGGCCAATCTGGACATACGGAGTTGAGCTTCGGGGCTCCACAAAATCTTCAAATTCCTCTCGTATTCAATCATTACAATCCAAAATCCTCAACGCTCCTTACTTACTTTGTCACAAATAAAATCATACATAAAGACGTTAGTGTTCCATATGTAACCGATTTAGCCCAAACCAGATATCATTCCTTCCATTACAAACTCCCTTACCACCCAAACCCACTAGTTTCTAACCTTGCTCTTCCATTCCTGACAACCCTCCGAGGGACCTGAAAAGGAGATTGCCACGAGACCTGCTAATGTAAAACGTCATTACAGTGCTACCAATGGGTAGTTTCTCTACACGCCTGTATCACTATTTTAACTGAGATCAAATTTACTAAATGCTTTATAATGTACAGTTTCAAATAGCAATAAATAAATAAAAATTATTTTAACATTTCTTTTGAGTAATCCATAACGATTCGATATTGGCGATATTTTTAGTATTCCTGAAAATACCATATCTGTTATCAACCATGTTTAACTATTTAAAGCAAAACAGAAAGGAGTGCAATCTCCCATGTAATTTTATTAAAAACAAGAAATAAGAAGTAGGTGAAAAAAAAGAAATTTCATGTTTGTTTTTTTTAATTATTTACTTACCATCAAATTCCTCCCATATCCAATCCTTACAATCCAAAATACTTCGTAAAATCCTTTCTGCTCCTTATTAGGTCACAAATTAAATAGTCCACAAAGACTTTAAATTTGGCCCGAAATAGATATGCGTCTTTTCATTCCTAACTCCTTACTCATCCTTACCCATTAGTTCTTAATCTCTTATCCTTAAATAACCCTGATAATCCTCCAAAGCGTCTGAAAAGACGATGGCCACAGGACCCTCTAATTTACATTAATGTTTGAAGTATCACTATTGGGTGGTTCCTTCCCAAGACATTCAAGTTTTTGAAACATTTATCCAATTTACTTATCGTATTTCTTTTTTTTTTTTTTGTACAGTCGTAAATTACAATAAATAAATTTTTAAAAGATTTCACTTATTTGTGACATATTAGTCAATAAACTACAAACACTTATCACGTTCTAAATAGATTAATAAAAAACTAAATCTTTAAGAGTCTGAACTGTTTGAAGCGTCAGATACACTGAAGTATTCGCACATTGAAAAGATAATATTTGTGGGTTTCATAAAGTATAACCTATTGGTTTAAACTTCAGCCTGCATGAGAGATAATCGAGTAGGGAAAAGCGCAGGCCAGCAGCTATTCCTTTGGAAGACAGGACCGCAGCATCTATCTCCGAAACTTTTTACACCAACTGGATATCTCGCTTTGGCGTCCATGTTTGGGTTCGGATAGGATGAGCAGCTGATGCTTAAACGTTTAAAACTTAATTTTTCGAACATTTAAGTTATTTAAACCAATTATTCAATGATGCGGAACGTAAAAAAAGTTTGATAGTTTAAAGAGATATTTCTGTTCATTGAAATATTATTTATGAAAAGTGACAGTAATCAGATACTTTCTGGGAGAGTTACACATACTATAAATTATATTTCTTTTGCTTGAGTGGCTCTGAATATTCTATCTCAGTCAGAATTTACAATAACCCACGAAATTTAATGAACACAGTGATTGGCGAATTCACATATTTCCTGCATAGTATATTTAATATTTTAGCTGTCGAGAATTTTCGGAAGAAAAATCTATAAGTTTATATATGTGAGAACCTGTAAATATCCTAATTATAGTTCACATAGTTAAACTAATTAGTGTCATAACCTACGCTGCATAGGCCAAAATATCCAATTCTTTCGCCCTCACAAAGCCAACAATGTCTGAAATCCATAAATAAAAAAAATCTTTTACACACTTTATAACATGAAAAAATCTATTAAATTAAAATCTAGAAAAAAAAGTACTCTCTATATGATTATTAGAATATTTTACTTAATTAACCATTGTCACAAAAAGATTTTTTCTATAGTTATACTAAATATTTATGAACATTTCCCTGACTATTTTAGATAAAGTGTGGACGAGGTCTGGTAAAAAGCACACTTGTCATTGTTTAATCCATTCCTCTTTGAGGCCAGAAACGGGAGTCAGCAAAGAAAATTAAATAAAATAACAATCGCTACAACGTACATTGGAAAAATGGATTAGAAAAAGCTGAAGGACAATGACACAAAACCTCTTCTTGAAAGCTGAAGACGGAACTTGACAATAGCTGGTGGGATTGACAGGAAAAGGTTTCTTGATTTCAAGGGATGAAGAAGGTTAACAATAATGATATGGAGTACACAGAAACAGAAGAATGAAAAAAAAAATTAATCGAGAAATAGTGAGACTAAAATTATATAATAAAACTAATGCAGAATAGTTTTAAAGATGCGTTAAACAAAATCAAATACATGACTTATCAATAACTTTTTTTTTTTAATTGGTGTTGAAGTAGGAAGCAGATCAAATTAATTAAAAACTAGAGTTAATTTTACATTTTAGTGGTATATTACTATTACGTCAGGTTACTGACGTCAGAGAAATAGTCAGTCCATGTCTCTTTATAAACTTACAAGGAAATGATGTAGTTAAATACATAATTAAACACACTAAATGCTGATATTATGAGAATATGACAAAAAAATTACATGATGTCTGTCCAAGTTCCTCAGCATTGAAGAGAATTAGGGAAGGATATGCTATTATACACCCTCACTGCCATTCTCCATGGTTAGCTATCAACGCTTTAGTGACAGGGATCCCAACCTGGTAAAGCCCTTCTACTAAAAATGACTACTTGAGAATATGTTTATACCCTGAAGAGGATCTTTTATCATCATTGTTTTATTAAGGCATTTCATTGGTAAACTAAATAAAAAACAAATTAAATACGGTTTATTTTTTATAATTATATATACTTTTTTTTGGCAGTTTGACAGCGTCATTTATATAAGTTTTATGATATATGGAAAAACAAAAGAATTACTGAATATTATTGAATACTTAGAGAACATTATTGAGACAGAGATCAACGTATCACGACACATTTTATTTACATTACTTACATAATATTCGAAATTCATAAAGATTTTCTGATTCACAAGATAATTGTTATAATACTTACTAACAATACTTTTTAAAAAAAAATGGAATCTGAAAATATCATTATAAAAACACAACATACAAAACGAGAAATTTCGTGTGATATTCTAAAACTACAAAATCCTTCTATTATACCTACAATTATCAAATTATTAACTGTAAAAAAAATTGTTGAGACAAGAAAATCAGGAATATACAATAGAATCAAGACTCTATTACTTAGAGATATAATTATAATAAATAGGATATAATTATAATAGATTATAAATTTATAAAGATGATGAATTGTAATTAACATTAACAATAAACATTGGAAGGTAATAACAATTAAATTTTTAATTCCATTTTAGATAGATATGTATTATTTATGAAATTTATATAATCCAAGTTAATAAATAAAAAAACTTACATCACATGAATTTGAATATTTTAATAAATACAATTAGTTTCGAAAAAATATTTTTCTTTTTTTTGAGCCGAATTCCAAAAATATCAGATACTTTCCCCTAATAGACTCTAGGAACCAGTAAAAAAAATATTACAAATATTTTTAGAAATTGTTTTATGCCACTGCTGTGCAAGGATTTGAACCTTATTTTATAAAAATCGATTTATTTCTTTGTGTAGGATAATTAAATAATTTCGAGTGTATAAAAAGTTACAAAAACAAAAGTTTCCAATGAGGTACGCCTAAATATTTTTAGATTAAAGTTAGATTCGTTTTTAACATCCTTTAGAAACCTTAAATATGAGTTTCAAGAGATATACAAATTTAAATTGTTTACATTTTTTTCTTACTGATATTAGTTATTCATAACTTCTAAAATATTTGAGCTAAAAAAAATTACTTTTTGATTACCAAAAAGAATCGAATTAAATGATTCTTTAGGTGAGAAAATGAGTATTAACTTCTTTCTCCCAAAGATTTCATCTCACTAGGCAGTAATTGGACCAAATTGTATAAATATTATAGCACAATGATGCAGTTATAGATTCTTGTGTCAAAATAGAAAGCCTATTAAATGAATTTCAACGTTCCTAAACACCGCGAAAGTAACGTTAAAAAATATTTTAACGGGGTGATTTAGAGAAAATTTATTAAAAATTAGAACAATAAGGACCAAATGAAAAATGAAGCATTAATGAATTATTTTGTAAGTCTTTTATTCAGTAATACAATTTAACTGATTTAATTGTATTGCTATTGTATTTACTGTCTTTGTTTTTCAAGTAATTTTTAGACAGTTAAAGGGAGATTTCCTGCACGAGTTCTGAATT
>NW_027114701.1:85557-90181 GCF_000696795.3 Halyomorpha halys | reverse complement strand
TTCGTCAAGAACAGCCGCGGTGCCCATATGCCCGAAATCATTTTCAAATGTTAATGTCACGTATTGATCTTTCGAATAAAAAAAAATTTTGATTACAATTTAATTTTTTGTGTTATTTTTTACAATTTCAAGTTCTATCGGGCTTAAAAAAAAAACCCTATAGTTATGAAGTATTTAGGCTCAATTAGAAAGATTTATATTGATATTATGAATATACTTATGCGAAAAAATTGTATTCATTATAAAATAATTGGTGTTTAGGAATGCTCATGCTAAACGTAAACTTTTCGAAAACTAGAGCACCATTTATGAAATAATGATTTTTAAAATTAAAAATTAAGTACAAATAATTTTTTTCTAGGACAAATATCATAGGTAATGGAATGGATAATTATTTATTTTAATTATTAAGAATCAAAATGAAATTTCATTTAGGAGAATTATATTTGAACATGAAAAGATGTATGGGATTTGAATAATACAATTATGAAAACAGGTCTAGAAGTTATTTGACTCTTTACGACTTTTAAAAAATATTGTATGCACTTTTAGAAATTTTTTATATTAAGATTTCTTGAAATAAAAAATATATTGCGAATTGTTAAGTAACAGTAAAGTTGGCCATTTTTTTTTCCAGCCAGTAATTTTTGAAACAGAAAAAAGTATATATATTACCTTGCCGATTATAGTTGGTCCTTATTGTTCTAATTTTTAATAAATTTTCATTGAATCACCCTGTTAAAAGATTTTTTAATTTTATGAAAATTCGTAATTGAGAACACTTAAAAGGTATTGGACTTGCACGGTTTTTGCATACATTGAAATTCATTTAATACTGTCGAAAACATGTTTTTCTATTTTGATACACGAAAAAAAAAATTAGTACAGCTATAACTACCTCATTGTGCTATAATATTTATACAATTTGGTCCAATTACCTAGCCCAGTGAGGTAAAATCTTTGTTTGGGAGAAAAAAGTTAATACTCATTTTCTCACCTAAAGAATCATTAAATTCGATTCTTTTTTGTAATCAAAAAGTAATTTTTTTTAGCGCACATTTTTTCGGAGTTATGAATAAGTAATAACAGCAAGAAAAAAAATGTTAACAATTTAAATTTTTATATCTCTTGAAACTCCTATTTAAGGTTTCTGAAGGGTGTTAAAAACGAATCTAACTTCTAAACAAAAAGAAATAAATCGATTTTTATGAAATAAGGTTGAAATCCATGCAAAGCAGTGGAATAAAACAATTGCTAAAAATATTTGTAATATTTTATTGTGGTTCCTAAAGTCTATTAGAAAAAAGTATCTGATATTTTTGTAATTAGGCTGACCTAAAAAAAAAAAAGTTTATTTCGAAACTAATTGTATTTATTAAAAAAATCAAATTCATGATGTGATGAGTTTTTAATTTATTACCTTGGGTTATATATGTTTTATAAATAATACATAACTATCTAAAATGAAAATAAAAATTTAATTTTTATTACTTTCCAACCTTTGTTCTTTAATTAATTAATTCCAATTCATCATATTTATAAATTTAGAATCAATTATAATCTATTATAATTATATCCCATGTATATAATTATATCCTAAGTAATAAATTCTTGATTCTATTGTATATTCCTGATTTTCTTATCTCAACATTTTTTTTTTCAGTTAATAACTTGATAATCGTAGGTGTAATAGAATGTTTTTGCAGTTTTAGAATATCACACGGAATTTCACGTTTTGTATGTTGTGTTTTTATAGTGATATTTTTAGAAAGAAAAATTAAAAAAAAAAAAATAATAACACATACAATTTGATCTAATTATGCTCTCAACTTTTATTTCCAAAAACTCTCCAACGTTTCGTCCCTCGGGCCATTATGAAGGAGGCAGCCTATAAAAATTTTTGTTTTTATATTAATTACATTGTTTCCTTAACAAAGACTGATATTTTTGGCTATACCTTATCTATTGATGTGCTGTTCTTTTAAAATCTTTTCTGCAGGCTGATTGCCTGGTATAGAGGTATTTGAATGTAAAAAAATACATATATAATAAAAATATAGTAACTATGGATTTAAGAAATAATAAGTTATAAGCAAATAAGTTAAAATTTAATGTTAATTAAATTGTATTAAATGTAAAAAATTATTTTTAATGATAAGCTGAGAACAGAGTTCAAACCTGTTGAAGGTTGCTTTTTTATAAATGATGTTTGTAAGTGAAAAAAGATTATTTATGTAAAAAAGTTTTAGATTTAAAATATAAAAAGTTATGTATGTAAATAATCAATTTAAAAACATTATTTGAAACTGTTAAGATATTATTTTAATATTTAATTTATTTTAAAGATATCACATGGTCAATTAGCCTGCAGAAAAGATTTTAAAGAACATGACATCAATAGTTAAGGTATAGCCAAAAATATCAGTGTGTTGTTAAGGAAACAATGTAATTGATATAAAAACCAAAAAATGTATAGGTTGTTTCCTTGACTACAACAATTATCTTGTGAATCAGAGAATCTTTATGAATTTCAAATATTATGTATGTAATGTAAATGAAATGTGTCGTCATGCGTTGATCTATGTTATTTCAACAATGTTCTCTAGATAATATTCAGTAATTCTTTTATTTTTCCATATATCATAAAACTTATATAAATGACGAGGTCATACTGCCAAAAAAAAGTATATATAATTATAAAAAATAAACCGTATTTAATTTGTTTTTTATTTATTATACCAATGAAATGCCTTAATAAAACAATGATAATAAAAAATCCTCTTCAGGGTATAAACATATTCTCAAGTAGTCATTTTTGGTAGAAGGGCTTTACGAGGTTGGGATCCCTGTCACTAAAGCGTTGATAGCTAACCATGGAGAATGGCAGTGAGGGTGTATAATAGCGTATCCTTCCCTAATTCTCTTCAATGCTGAGGAACTGGACAGACATCATGTAATTTTTTTGTCATATTCTCATAATATCAGCATTTAGTGTGTTTAATTATGTATTTAACTACATCATTTCCTTGTAAGTTTATAAAGAGACATGGACTGACTATTTCTCTGACGTCAGTAACCTGACGTAATAGTAATATACCACTAAAATGTAAAATTAACTCTAGTTTTTAATTAATTTGATCTGCTTCCTACTTCAACACCAATTAAAAAAAAAAAGTTATTGATAAGTCATGTATTTGATTTTGTTTAACGCATCTTTAAAACTATTCTGCATTAGTTTTATTATATAATTTTAGTCTGACTATTTCTCGGTTAATTTTTTTTTTCATTTTTCTGTTTCTGTGTACTCCATATTATTATTGTTAACCTTCTTCTTCCCTTGAAATCAAGAAACCTTTTCCTGTCAATCCCACCAGCTATTGTCAAGTTCCGTCTTCAGCTTTCAAGAAGAGGTTTTGTGTCATTGTCCTTCAGCTTTTTCTAATCCATTTTTCCAATGTACGTTGTAGCGATTGTTATTTTATTTAATTTTCTTTGCTGACTCCCGTTTCTGGCCTCAAAGAGGAATGGATTAAACAATGACAAGTGTGCTTTTTACCAGACCTCGTCCACACTTTATCTAAAA
The DNA here is from genome assembly GCF_000696795.3 of Halyomorpha halys. Taxonomy (NCBI): domain Eukaryota; kingdom Metazoa; phylum Arthropoda; class Insecta; order Hemiptera; family Pentatomidae; genus Halyomorpha; species Halyomorpha halys. Next base: position 86,598 of record NW_027114701.1, on the reverse strand, counting down.
TAGTCAGGGAAATGTTCATAAATATTTAGTATAACTATAGAAAAAATCTTTTTGTGACAATGGTTAATTAAGTAAAATATTCTAATAATCATATAGAGAGTACTTTTTTTTCTAGATTTTAATTTAATAGATTTTTTCATGTTATAAAGTGTGTAAAAGATTTTTTTTATTTATGGATTTCAGACATTGTTGGCTTTGTGAGGGCGAAAGAATTGGATATTTTGGCCTATGCAGCGTAGGTTATGACACTAATTAGTTTAACTATGTGAACTATAATTAGGATATTTACAGGTTCTCACATATATAAACTTATAGATTTTTCTTCCGAAAATTCTCGACAGCTAAAATATTAAATATACTATGCAGGAAATATGTGAATTCGCCAATCACTGTGTTCATTAAATTTCGTGGGTTATTGTAAATTCTGACTGAGATAGAATATTCAGAGCCACTCAAGCAAAAGAAATATAATTTATAGTATGTGTAACTCTCCCAGAAAGTATCTGATTACTGTCACTTTTCATAAATAATATTTCAATGAACAGAAATATCTCTTTAAACTATCAAACTTTTTTTACGTTCCGCATCATTGAATAATTGGTTTAAATAACTTAAATGTTCGAAAAATTAAGTTTTAAACGTTTAAGCATCAGCTGCTCATCCTATCCGAACCCAAACATGGACGCCAAAGCGAGATATCCAGTTGGTGTAAAAAGTTTCGGAGATAGATGCTGCGGTCCTGTCTTCCAAAGGAATAGCTGCTGGCCTGCGCTTTTCCCTACTCGATTATCTCTCATGCAGGCTGAAGTTTAAACCAATAGGTTATACTTTATGAAACCCACAAATATTATCTTTTCAATGTGCGAATACTTCAGTGTATCTGACGCTTCAAACAGTTCAGACTCTTAAAGATTTAGTTTTTTATTAATCTATTTAGAACGTGATAAGTGTTTGTAGTTTATTGACTAATATGTCACAAATAAGTGAAATCTTTTAAAAATTTATTTATTGTAATTTACGACTGTACAAAAAAAAAAAAAA
>NW_027114701.1:79541-83317 GCF_000696795.3 Halyomorpha halys | reverse complement strand
ACTGATTTAATTGTATTGCTATTGTATTTACTGTCTTTGTTTTTCAAGTAATTTTTAGACAGTTAAAGGGAGATTTCCTGCACGAGTTCTGAATTCATAATAGCACATATGAATCCGTTCTAATGGTGGATTTGAGTAGCGTAGAGAGGTTAGTAATTTACTGATATTTGAGACGTATAGGGAGGGCTGTTGTTTGTAATCGTTCAACAATAATTTAATTTACTCCTACATAATGCTTTACTGCAGCCTGAACCTATATTGTCTAAAGATGGATTTACACATGATATGCTTGAACCTAAATTGCAAAAATATGGCAAAAATAAATAAAACAATATTATCCTAATGACTGCATTGTCAAAATGATTATTGCCTAACTGTTACTCGAGAAACTTGAGACTTAATTTTGCTATATTCCAAAGGTAACTTCGTTACAATTTAGATCATAAAGGTATTCATGACATAGCCAGTTACATTTAATATCAGAGTAAGAAGCTATGCGAGAATTATATTAGACTAATGTCTCATTTCACGTTCTACATTGGAACAGATGCCTTTCCTTATCCATTGACGGTTCTTCTCGTCAGTAGTCACTGCCCGGGGCAAGTGGATCACCTTGGAAAACCTTATTATCTTCTATTACCAGAGAAACATCTGCAGATGCTATCATTGCCTCCCAACAATATTCAGACTTTTCACTTTACAAAGTATGACTTGAGAAAATACAAATGCATGACTGAAAAAATAAAACCTAAAAATCTTGAAGAGTTTATACCTTCTAAATCGATCCAACAAAAAAAATTACATCTATGCCTGAGTGTTTGAATCAATTTAGTTCTGTTTCATTGAGCATATTCATTTATTAAAAAAAAAAGACGTATGTGGTTAGAAATATGCACATATTTTTTAAATTTATTGTATAGGGATAGTTTTCGAACTACGTCTAAAAAAAGTCCAGTACAATCAAACTTGTTTTTAAGAGGTCGGGGTGTGCTGTCAGTACTGATATACAAATAATAATAATAATAAAGGCTTAACGAACCCGAAGGTTCGATGCCGATACCACCAAACGCTCTCTGCATACATTCTTCCAGTGATGCCCCTCCAAACCCAATTCCACCAAATCTGTTTTAATACAATCCTCCCATCTACGTTTCGGTCTACCCCTCGGACGTTTTTCCGTTGGTTCAGTGTTTATTACCCTTTTAGGGATCCGCTCGTTACTAAGCCCTACAACCTTACATGCCCATCTTATACGCCGCAATGCTATAACTTGAATTATATTTACCGGGTGTAGGTCCCTTAATTCAGCGTTGTGTAATCTTCTAAATTCTCCCGTCAATTCATCCTTTTTCGGTCCGAATACTTTATTTTCGAAAACCCTAAGACGCTGTTCATCTCTTAGTGTAAGAGGCCACGCCTCACATCCATAAAGAACAGTGGGAAGGATAATGGTTTTGTAAATTTTAATGTTTAAGCTTTTCGATAGAAGGCGCGAGCTAAGCAGTTTCGAAATTGAAAAATATGGCATGGAAAAAAAGGCATTTTCCGCCTTCAACCTAGCTTTTATTTCCTCATCAATTTCGTTTTTACTAGTTACCGTAGAACCTAAATACTTAAACTTATCTACCTGTTCAAACGTATTTCCTCCTATATCTATATCACCGAAATTCCTCGCGTTTCTAGTACTAACCATATATTTTGTTTTGTCGGTATTTATTTCAAGGCGTAGTTCCTTACTTTGTTTATTAATGCGGTTGTATTTAGTTCTGTAGTTCCTTGACCGGTATTTACCGCCCAAAGTTAAACCCTTTTCGGTATTTATCACACTTTTAAAGACGTATTCCAGTGATAGATTAAATAAGATAGGTGACAAAGAATCACCGATAGAGGAGGCCCCTCACCTCCGGACTTAAAATAGCTCCTTTTTAGAATGGATATCTCATATATGATATTAAACATAGCAGGTAACCTTACAATACCAAAGGTAGTAAACGGTAAGACACAACACGAATTACTTTCTTTTTCACAGTAATGCACTTACTAATTCATTTTTTATTTCTGTTTTAGAGGATTCGGAAAAAAAAAAAAAAATCACCGATATGAGTAAACTTATTTATTTGTGCCGACGTTTCAGACTGAATTTCGGGCCTTTATCAGTGCTCAAAATAAAAAAAATTATATAATCACCACAAATCTGAGAAAATGTAAAGCAAAGAAAAAAAATTATATATATCTAAGAGATAAGAAACAGTACAACAAGAAATTCAAGAAGGTTGCAAATAATACTATGAAAAGATAAATTATAATATTGTAGAGGTTAGAATAATATATAATAATGTACGAGAGAAACAATATACATGATAAATGGGAAAAAAGATAACAAACATTGAATAAAAGAGAAGATAATAAATATTGAATATATAGAAAAAGAATAATATGAAAAATAATTACATTCTATAGAAATAGAAAATGAAATTAACAAAATGAATTGAGTGAAAGAAAACAAATATGATGTAATGGAAACAATCTGTATAGTAATAACAAGTGTAAATACAGATTACAAGGAAAACTGAATAAGGGAAGAATAAAAGAGAGGCCAAGGGAATGTTGTTAGAAGAAAAAAGACATTTAAAATAAATAAAGACACTCACCGACCCTTTGGGTGGAAGTAAGTTATGTGAGGCAGAGTTGGAAAAAGTTATACTATAACTAACCAGTAAAACCTAAAGATAAATTAGCTTTAGTTGCATTGGAAACCAAAAACTACCTGATTAGTTGTTAACAGGAGGAAAACATTTAACAGGAAACACCGTGAAGGCTTCAGCGTAGAATTTAACATTTGTTTAATGTTCGTTTAATTTTCAACACAAAACTTAAAATATACTTATGTTACTGTTATAAGAATGTTTTCAGGAAGATGAAGTTTCTCTTTATCCAAATTAAAAATTTATCAAGAAATTTAAAAAAAAATTGTGATTATAAATCAGGTATTGATAAATTAGAGCAGTTTTTTTCACAATATAAAAAACAAAAATGTATTTTCAAGTGATTTTTATACTATAAAGAATTAAACCAAACGATAATTATGAAAAACAGCAACTATAAAACCGAAATAGTCAGTAATTTCTATTATATAATATTTTTAACAGTTTTGAACATAAATTAATTATATATTTTTTCTTTTTAATAGCTAACCATACCGTCAAAGTTATTAATCCTTAATACACTTAACTAAAGTATTATGTCCAAAATAATTTTTGAATAACGCAATTTGCATAATAAATAAAGCCAGAGTACAAGCTAAGCCAGTAGTTTGGTAATTACTGCACCAAACCAATGGTTAGACACAATTAAGGAAATTGCTCGGCTAATTCGAAAAGAAAATTATTTCCAATTAGAATTAATTTGAGAGAAATCGATAAAATAAACAAATTTAGTAGATTTGATTCAGATTCCTAAAGCCGTTTTATATAATTAAAGTATAAGGAAAAGAATCTGAGCTTGATTTAATTTAATCTGAATAATTATCATTGGTGACAGTAGAATAACTGAATGAATAAATCAGTCCTGGAACACTAGTAATGTAGAATAATCAACTACATATGAAGAAAAATGTCCAGTTATCGTATATTTATTTGTGAAGTAATTGACCAAATATCTATTTACAGATTTGTCTAACCCAACTTTATTTACAAATGATTTATTACATTCTATTTTATACTAATAAATACTTAATAATTCTTATAACTTGTATTATAATGTGAAGTATTATTATT
>NW_027114701.1:73011-79330 GCF_000696795.3 Halyomorpha halys | reverse complement strand
TTTTTTCTTTTTAATTTTATTCAACAGTAAATTTACTACACATTATGATGTTTATATAAATTAATTATACATAATTTATCTTATTATTCTTTTCTATATTACTTTATTACATTCTATCTTTCAAATTAATCAATTAATATATATAAGGACCTTTAAGAATGTAAACTATATGACCGACGAAGAGTTCAGCTAATACAAGATGTAATACTGAAGAAAAGTAATTGGCCTGAACCAGAACACATACTTTTTACTAAATTTAAGACAAACTTGCTAAAATTTATAAAACAAATTGACTTTGACCTCTTGTTTGTGTTTGTTAATTTTTTTTTATCTTTATTTTTTCCTTGCTCTTTTTTTTTATTAATTAATTATGTGTTCTCTTTTTGTTTTAATTTTGTTATAAACAATGTAACAAATTATATATACTGAAATATTTTGTACTGTAAATATATAATATATGTACAATGCCTTTCATGGCATGGAACAAGTATAAAGGAAATAAACAATCTCTTTGTGGGGTTACCATTAGGAGAATATATATATGGCTGTACAACCAGCTTCCTCCACGTCTGCCAATGGGATGCTTACTTTGCGGTTCGCAATAAGTTATTTTTTACGAGATAGGGTTATTAGCCCTACACCCAACCCCCAACCTGGAGATATGTGTTGACACAGGGGTCGCTCACCTCCCCATGCCTTTCCCCATTTAAGGGTCTCCACTTAATGAGGCTGGGTGGGCCCCAAGAGGGCTACAGAACCAACAGGGCTGAATTCACGGCCACAGTAACAGAATAAAAAGTATCCGCCGACTACGTTAAAAACTATGAAGGAAGTAAAACAAAAAATAATTTTGTTTAAAGATATACCAAGATTAATACAAATCAGAGCTACATTTCAACAGTAGTAGCTTCAAATAATTAATTTGAAAATAAATGATTGAAAATAAAAATAAAACCCGTTTTTTATGTGATCTCCGCATAAGCACTAATAATTTTTGTTTCTTAATAAGTATGACTAAAAGATGTAATATAGGAATCAAAAAATGCATAATTGTAAATCACCAAAACTGTGGCAAGTGTAAACAAGAAGGCTAATGCTTGTATCACAATGCACTTATATATAAAACTTGCAGAGAATATTTTTTTTTTTATTTCTGTATTACGTCCTATTCTATCCTCTATTTTAATGGTACAATAATATAAAATATTCTTTATAGTATCGTTTTAAAACAAAATAAAAGTATGTAATATAAAAAAGAGTAAAGAATGTAATATTCTACAACTAAAATAGAGTTAGACATATAAATCCTTCTTAGCATAAAATTAACTTGCATTAGCCAGTCTGTCAGGAAGTAATTACAACATGATGTTATCGTAGGCTACCGTGAAACAAAAAACTTTATGCACGCGATAGGTCATGCTTGCATTTGATCGTTTATCAGCTTTTTCTCATCAGATCTCATCTTACATTCTTAAGCATCTTGTTTTCCACGTATGTACCAAGATCATGGGCAATATCCTTTTTCAAGAGCAAACTCTGAGAGGAAACCATTCCTCAAACGGCCTTCACTGTAGGATATATTCATACCGCACAAATGCACGTGATGGAAATTAATTCTTACAGGAATAAAATATCGATAAATTCACGGCAAGATAATGAGGACAAGGTAGAGAATAATCGATTGGAAAAAGGAATTCTAACCTCGCCAATACCAGTAATGTTTGCTTAGTGCTAATCCAAGCATTTAATGTTACAGAAAAATGAGATTATATTAAAAAGAAAATCAACAACTAATAAGTAAATACTGTTTCATTGCCAACGGACTGATTCATGGCAAAAGACTGATGTAATCAGGACCGTGTACAACTATCAGGATTTTTTTAAATCATAGGAACGAGATACGCACTATGTAGGGACTGCATGTGCTCTAGTAGGATCTCCCGAACCCTAATATTATCTGACAAACAGAATAGAATATACAAAAATTTTCTATTTTAGCCCGAAAACTGCGAATCCAGCCCCTTTCTTACTCAATTATCTCGCTTCCTGAAGTACTTTGAAAATGCTGCGATTCAAACTTATTTAAATCTGAAATATTCAATTGAATAAAAACTCACCTCTGCCAAATTTTGAAACTTTACCTGAAACAAAAAATTATTATCGACTTATAAAAAATTTAGTTTTCACATACTTATGTTATATATATATAACTAAACAATATTTTCAAACATAAAACAGAAATAAAAAAAACATACCTACAAATGGACCCATTTCCATTCGCACCTATTTTTCAAATATATTTATTTATTTATTTTTTAACAAATATTAGAATGATTAGTTTAAAGGACAAATAGATACTTCTATTAACATAATTACTCTCATTTATTACTTATTCTTCTTCCAACTCTAACTAATGTACCATGAAGTATAGTTTGAATGTACTATGAAGCATTATTAATTTCACCACCAAACGTGCAGAAACTAAAATGGACTAAAAAGTAGTTTATAATGTTTATCTTCGTAGGAGTAATAGGTGTCATTATATTTGCCAAGATAAATTGAATTCTAGTTGTTCATTGGCAAATTATAAAAACTACTACCCTTACAAAGATAAACTTTGTAAGCAACATTATAGTACACAAATATAGTTTTCATTCGAGTGTTGGCAGACATATGTACTTCTAATTGCTTTTGAGACACAGTTTATCATAAATCAAACGTTTCCTTCAAATAATCATAAATCAAGCAGTTCGGAATTTATTTTGACACATATCATGATAACTACTATACCTAAGAAGATAAACTACGTTATGCTACATAAAACTAGCTTCAATTTGAGTGAAAATAAACATCTGCATATCTAATGGTTTGGGAGATTAGATTTCCCAAAATAAATTCACTAACTAACTAATGAAAAATTATTTTCTGAATGAAAAATAATTTTTTTTAACGTTTTGTAACAGCCTTAATTTTTATTTTCTCTTACTATACTTGGCAGGTTCATCAATTTTGACTAGTAACTATACTTATTTTTCATGGAATTATCAAACATTGGGATGAAAGAACCGGTTTTTCTCCTCTATTGCCTTGTTTACAATAAATTAAAAAAAAAAAAAAAGATTAAAAACCTCAAGGACCTTTTACATTCCCAACAAATCAACTACCCGACGTACAGAAATCTTATTTCCTATAATTCTGTTGCCCCACGGTTTTATGGACTTCCTAAAACTCATAAGCCAGATACTCCACTCCGTCCGATCACTTCCAATATCAATTCTCCCTCTGTTAAATGCAGCAAATTCTTACTTCCCTCTTACCAAATCTTCAGTCACAATAATTCATAATTCCTTTCTCCTCCGTGATCTTTTATTATCCTTTACTATTCCTGACCACTATATTCTTGTTTCTTTTGATGTAGAGAGTTTATTCACCAACATTCCAATAGACAAAGCCCTTCTTATCGTCGAAGCCAATTGGACATCCATTGCACCCCACACTCCCCTTAACCGTTTTTCCTATCTTGAATCCCCTCAACTCTGTTGTAAATCTGGTTACCTTACCTTCCAGGATCAGTTCTTTAACCAAATTTCAGGGCTGGGCATGGAAAATCCTCTAGCTCCCGATCTTTCCAACATTGTCCTAAATGATTCCGTTATCCCACTCTTTCCAGTTGACATTATTCTTCGAAAAAATACGTAGATGATCTCCTCCTTGTCTTAAATCCTGATAAAACCCCTGACATCTTAACCGCCTTTAATTCTTACCATCCACGCCTTAATTTTACTGTAGAAATTGAAAATAATAACTCCCTTCCGTTCCTTGACCTCCACATCATAAGAAACCCTGACACAGAAACACCATATCCACTGACTGGTACACCAAACCAACCTACTCAGGCAGACTTCTAAATTACCACTCCCAACATCCTTACCATCAAAGAATTAACGTAGCCAAAAACCTTATTCACCGTGGCCTTTCCCTTTCTGACTACCGATTCCATGAAAAAAACACACAGCGCATCAAACAAATACTCTTAGCTAATAACTTCCCTCTCCATATCATTCATAAACTTATATACAACTACAAAAATCGTCTCTCCACTTCACCTAATTCTTCACAACCCCTTTCTACCCCCTTATAGAGATCACACAGAGGGGATGTATGGCCCTCTCTTTCCGACAACATTCAAAAACTCTTACATTCTACCATACCTAACCTTCTTATTGCCTTCAGACCTCACAACACAGTATCTAATATTTACACTAAACTAAAAGATCTTATTCCTTCTTTATACCGATCACATATTGTATACCGCATCCCTTGCTCCACCCTTAATTGTAATTCTGCTTACATATGCGAAACCAAAAATCTCTTAAAAGACCGTATCAAGCAATACAAATATTTTGTTTTCTCGCATAATCATTCTGCCTCTAAACTTTCGGAACATTCTCTATAAATCATTCCTTCGATTTCGACAAAACGTCTATACTTGCTACAGTTCATAACCATGACAAAAGGCTCATCTCTGAAAGCCTCTATATCCAATTAGAACCTTCTTCCGTCTTACATTTAGCATCTTTATCAATTATTTTGGTTACATATATTTTCTTTCTCTCAATTTTCTTTTTCTTTCCATATTTCAATTTTTAAATCATTATATAACTTCATTTTTATTTTATTTTCTTAATTATGTTATTTTACCCACTTTTTCAATTGCCTATTTCTACATTTTATTTCCCACTTCTCACATCACTTCAGTTTATTAATTCTATTCTGTAAAATTATTCATTTTATATCATTCTGTTTATATTTTATTTTTTATTTCCTATACTTATTGTGGTTGTTATCTTGTTCTGTTCTTAGCCCTGAAGAAACGTTGGCACAACTAAATAGGTTACACCAACTTCATTTTGACCGGATCCCAACCATCTTCTCCTCGTATGTCATCCACTGTCAACTCTCATAATTATAACTAGCTTTAATATTGATTTTTTTATATTTTGTTGTCATTAAAGTTTTATTTTTCTGTTGTCATTTATTTTTTAAACTTTATATATTCTGTGCATGAGAATATAGAACGCTAATGCTTATTGCCATTGATTGTGGCAGCTTGTATTATTGTATAGTATTGTAAAACATTTAAAAAAAAAACTTTAATAGCAGAAAAAGAGCTTGAATTTCATCGGGCCTTCTCTTCCACTTTGGACTTAGAGTGAAATAAATAATTAAATTTTGATACAACCATAAAAAAATACTAACGCATGAAAGCCACTAATAGATGAAATACAATAGATATTTTTTATTTTTCAAAGCAACTTTTTTTAGTGAATGTGACAAAAAATATTGTCTGAATTTCTCAGTTTTATGATAAAAACAAACTGGAGCCGACGAAGGAGGGCCATGGAGGCAGAGAATGGACGCCAGAACAAGGATAAACTGGTGTAGTACAAGAGTACCGGTTGGCACCCAATCACTGTTCCTCATCAGATAACTCAAGCGATTGGCTGTTAGGCTCCCTCACACCCACAACACCAATTCGTTCAGAACCAATTACACCCTGTGACATTAGCTTCCTCCTATTAATTTTTTTAATTCCCCAACTTAATCATCGAGTAGCCGAGCCAGGAGCCGGCAGAGCGAGTTACCAAAGGCAGCTCAATAAATAATACAACACTAACACGTGTAATTATGCCTAAAATATTCTTTTAATAACAATATCAATAAATTTTTAAATAACAATCAGTTATTTTACTATTAATGTGTCTCAAGAATACAACGTTTAGTAATTGATACCGGCGATTTAATATCTCCAGATGCCACAATTATGACAATGCATTTTTATAAATTGATGTCAATATTTATCTTTGTTTTAATATTAATTTGAAAGGTTCAAGAATTGAACTTTAACAGTTCTAAAATTTGATACCTATTTGCTATTTCATTTAATTATTTATATATTAAGTAGTTAACCTTAACTTAAAATAATAATGTATTAACAGATACAAACACACACACATATACAAAATATAAATAAATCTAAATAATTGGATGGATCATACAAAAAGTTATTGTTATTGTTGTTTTTTTTAAATTATTTTATTTAAACAGTACTTTTTTAAATTCTATACCATAGCATGCGATGCTATGTAGCCTCATAGAGGCTATTGATAGGAAGTATTCTATACCATAGCATGCGATGGACCGTAGCCTCATAGAGGCTATTGGTAGAAAGTATTCTATACCATAGCATGCGATGGTCTGTAGCCTCATAGAGGCTATTGATAGGAAGTATTCTATACCATAGCATGCGATGGTCTGT